>NW_026060031.1:0-25239 GCF_023721935.1 Panthera uncia | reverse complement strand
ATGTAGGCATTTTCTCATCACAAGAAGTGAAAATACAGGACAATAAGATATCTTGAGAGAGAAACCAATTCATAGGACATTTATTGCAGTATATCTTTATAACTGTTCTACCTTCCTATTATTAATCTCTTATTGTGCCTGATTTATAAATTAAACTTTATCAAAGGTATGTATGTACAGGAAAAAGCACAGTATATATAGAGGTACTACTACCTGTGGTTTCATTCTTCTACCGGGGCACAAAATTGGGGGACTACTGTATAACCAACCACTTGAGAAACTCGTGCATACAAATACAAAACTGCAAAAAAACAAAACAAAAACACCCACAGAGCAATGGCAGTAACGTCTTGTTTATGGATATATGTACACACACAAATATGGATAAATTCATGTGCATGTGTGTGTTAATGTTTTTTTAAAAGTACTAGAGGAATACACAGTAACTTATGATACTGAGCTTTGTGAAGGGAAATTATGAGAATGTGACTCAAGAAGTTTACCTATATTATTATCACTTTTTAAAAGAAAGTTTTGCCAAATGGCAAAAATTTCAGGTATTAATTCTAAGATAACAGGAATTAGGTAATTTTTATATAATTCCTTATACTTTTCTGTATTTTATTTTTTCCAAAAAATTCCATTAAACATAAAAAAAAACACTGTAATTTCAGTCATTAGATCAAAATAGTAATGTCCTAAAGCTCCCCTAAATCTATACTACATCAGAATTATGTACCAGTGATAATGACAATAGTTCACATTTTCTCTGATCGTTGAATACCTTCTGTCATGACATAACTGGGTCAGCCAAAAATAATCCACATTTCATTTCAGAAGGCATAAAGAGAATTACTATAAGACAGTTCAAGTTGTAGACCGCTTAAGGAAGACAATACTCATAGTCATTTCCTTAAGAGCTGTGTCAGGACCTTCAGTGAAAGAAGTGACACAATCTGCCTGAATCACTAAAATCAAAGGGAGACTTACATGAAAGAAAACAATGCAAAAGCTACACTCTGAAAATAATGCCTTTTTTCTTCTCCTTCCCAAGAAATAAATTAAGTCATCAGAATGAAGTATTACATAATAACACATACCTGATACACTTCTAGTAAGTCAAGAGCCTATGTTAGACTCCTCCTGATCCATCTTACCTCAACAATTTATCTTAAAGGAATACAAAACTTTAAAGAATGAAGTGAAAAATGAACACACATATACAAACATAGATAGCTCACCCCAATCCCTATTCCATGAAATAAGCTAAGGGTCAATATCAGTAATATATATGTCACACAGCTCATAATTTCAAGAAGAATTTAATACTTACTAAAAGTCTTACAGATGTCAGAAACAGCTTTGAAGACTCTATCAGAGAAATTCACTTTCACCTTCACATACTTCATGTTGGGAAGTTGTAGGCGGAGAAGTTTGTGCTGGGGGGTGAACTGAAGCTTGGCATCTGCCTGAATGCCGTACTTATCCAAGGTCCAATGTGTTTTAAGAAGCCAAGTTTTCTTCTTTTCCCACCAGAGAGCATGGTCAGACCAATCTTTTTTTACGTCTATAAAAAAACAAGCAATAAATAAAACACTTAAAAAAAATCACTAAGATTACCTTAAGAGAAATTACAAGAGGAAAACTAAATTGGGTGTTTAATACAAGCAACTAATTAAATACTAAGTGTCTTTATGTGATAGGTACAAAAGAAATACTAAATAGCTGAGAAAACACCCTCTGCCTGTGAAAGGCCATAAACAAGGTAGCTGAGGCCATATACAGGATAACTAATAATGCTTACATCAGGTGCAATATGGGACACACAGCATGAAGAGTGACACTAGAGTCACTCAGAGAACAAGGAGAACCCTGGGGACTAGACTCGGAAAAATTAATGAGGTTGAGTTGGTAGGTTCTGAGCCCAGCTTTGAGGAATGGACACTATTCTGATAGGGCAGGTGAGAAGGCTGAGGTTTGTTTATGAGGCTGCAGATGTGTGCTGAGGTGCGTAAGGAGTACTGAAGAGTAAGATGCGGAATCAAAGTGAACAAAAACGAATATCCTAGGTGAAGAAGAGCATGCGAAACAAAACCCATGAGTAAGAGAAAACAACAATAAAACCCAAGAAACTATATCCCAACCATAAAGGCTGTCCCAAATACATTCCAAGTAACGTACAAGTTACACTGACCCAACTCCCTGCACCATATTTTGATACAAGCATAACAGAAAACATTAATACCTATTGAACTATTTTACAGCCTTCTGCAATTATAGTAGATGAAATCAAATTAAGGAATAAACACAAGATCTGGCTTCCCTCAATAAAGCAGATCATAACAAAAAACCTGCAAAATAAAATCCAACCTCAGCTAGTTTTTATTTTATTTTTTTTATACTTTTTTTTAACGTTTATTTATTTTTGAGACAGAGAGAGACAGAGCATGAACAGGGGAGGGGCAGAGAGAGAGGGAGACACAGAATATGAAGCAGGCTCCAGGCTCTGAGCTGTCAGCACAGAGCCCGACGCGGGGCTCGAACTCACGGACCGTGAGATCATGACCTGAACTGAAGTCGGACGCTTAACCAACTGAGCCACCCAGGCACCCCTTCAGCTAGTTTTTAAATAGCAATGAAAGTAGAGACTTTTTAGATCACTTATGCATTGAAGTAGGAACTAAAAATGGGGACAGGATATTTCAAAAAAAGAGCAGCCAAACAAAGCCTTCCAGGGGAAGAAAAAAACCTAGAAAATAACCTTCTTGCAAGTAAAAACAAAAGCTATTATTATAAAAAGCTCATTTTAATACAGATTTTAAAAAGCATTGGTCAACTTTAAAAACATGAGCTTAAAAGCATATACTAGTATGAAACTTTTTAAAAAAAGGCTTATTTATTTATTTTTAAAGAGAGAGCACAAGCGGGAAAGGGGCAGAGAGAGAAAGGGAGACAGAGAATCCCAAGCAGGCTCTGTGCTGACAGCACAGACATGGGGCTCAAACCCACGAACGAATGCACAAACAGTGAGATCATGACCTGAGTCAAAATCAAGGGTCAGACACTTAACTGGGCCACCCAGGCACCCCAAATATGGAACTTTTTAAAAACACAACTTGTATACCTGAAAGCCTCATGTAGTAAAAAATAAAATTTCCACATTGAATATGTGCCTAGAAACACCTTCTCTAATGGTAAAACTTACATTACATGATTGAACTACTCATTGTGAAAGAAAACACGTCACAAGTGGAAAAAGACTTTCAATTCTCTAGGTGTTAAAAAAAAATCCATTAGTAAGTACTTTAATGGGAGAACTATAGTTATTTGCAAGATTATATTGCCATTTTGAAATTTTGGGAAATTTGGGAAAACCCAATCATGTTATTTGAAGTTTGGCTGTGGAAATATATGTAACTCCTGTCTTATAAGCACTCACTTGTATCTTAAATTATTTTCCAGCACAGGATTTGTCAATTAACTTTCAGAAACCGCAAATCTGATCCAGCTCACAGAAAATCACCAAGGTTGGGACCTTTTCATTTACTGTGAGATAAATTGTCACACGTTATAGACAGTTTACTTTTCTCTTCCTGAATAGAGAACCTAAGGCAGAAAAAGATAACCTGCAAAGAATGAACCGAGTTGAGTAAGGCTGAACTGACCTGAATTAATGATAGGTAGGCATACAATACTTTCTTCCCCATATCTCAGTCCATTCGCTATATTGTACTCTGGTGCCAATGTCAACCATTAAGGAAGCCTTATCTCCCACTGGGGAGAGAAGGGAAGAAAAAGCCGTACCCTACTAATTACAGCAATAGTCTGCAAACACAGACTTCTATCATTTGGGTTCCCCCAAAAGGCAAACCTGAGATGAGTACTTTGGGAGGAAGCACACTTGAGGGGATTAAGAACAGTAGACGGATGGAGAAAAGTCTATTAAGGGTTCATTGACTGCTGTGGATAACTGGAGTTCAGTCGTGCTAGAGACCCTCCGAGGAATTATGTAGAACATGCCTAAGAATTGTCCCCACTAAGAAAAGAGAAGCTGGGGTATCTAACCACTTTCTTGGTTAAAGACTACTCCCAGAGCCATTAAATTCCTAGTACTTTCCGGCTGTCATGCTGGCCACCATTCACTCAGGCAGAGCAAACTCACAAAGCCCCAAATATTTGTATCAGGACTTCTACAGAAAAACTTTGTAGGCCCCTGATGAGATGAAAATCTCAACTTTGCATTAAGTAGTCTTCAAACTCTAACCCCAGAAACAGGTACGTCCCCTGATCTTCCTCTTTTAAGAATCTGACCCTCCCCATCTATTCCACCTCCCTTTCTCACAACAAAGGAGCAGCCCACCTGCATCCATCAAGAATAAACGTAGATAAGATCCAAAGATTATGTACTAGACATCCTATGAGTAGACTGTTCACCTATAGAAGAAAATCTTATTGACTGGTAAGAGCACTCTTTTTTTTATCCACAGAAAATGTGATTAACAATAAAGAAAAATTACACAAAATAAAAGCAGAAACAGGACACCAAAAAAGATCAGAAGTGTCAACAGTGCACATGCCAAGAGACAAAAACCGAGAAAAGCAGGCATTCTGACAGCAAAAATAGTAGACATGTTGGAAGATGGGATGGCTGGACCCTGGGAGACTGTGACATAATGTTCAAACAGGATTTTTGGTAGCATTCTTAAACACCAGGAACCTAATTGGCTTTAATTATAGGGTAATTGCTACTACAGAATAAGAACAAACAGCATCCATAAAATATTACTTGAACAAATATCCACTAAACAAATACAGTGTGCCAGAGGTACTTTCTAGTACTACAGACACAGTGATGCTAAGAACAAAGTCCTGGCATCTTTGAAGAAGGCCAATATAGTAGAGGGAGGCAGTGAAGAAAATAGGTAGGAGATGACATCAGAGAACTAGTCAGGAGCCTTGTAGGTTATAAAGTGGTGTAACTTTTATTATGAGGATGAGAGAAGCCACTAGGGCAGGGGCTTTCAGCCTGATATTAGAATTATCTGAGCAACTATTCAAATATACTAATGCCTGGACCCAGCCCAAAGCATTCTTGGTGTGTGTCTAGAAACTGGTTTTAAGCAGGGGAGTGTTAAGTTTCAAAATCTTTACTAATAATTTTGAAGAAATGCAGAGGTACAGGTGTGCAAATTGAGAGTGACACTGAGAGACTGGGTAAGAAATTAATGTGGGAGTGGAAATGATGAAAGTCTGAGTGCAATGGCTGGGCAGTGAGGAAACAGTATTAAGGAATACAGAGAGTTTTTCCTGAGTATTTTGTTACAGTAAGGAGCACAATAATGGATGGCAGATGGACAGAAAGGGATGGCAAGTCCAAGGAGTATTTTTAGTTTTGTTTTTAAGAAGGGAAAGCTGTTACATATCATTTAAACAGAGACTGGAATAATCCTGTGAAGCTCAAAATACATTAATAATGACCATCATTCCTTAATTTGTTCTTCAACAGTCACTGTGTCACAGTTTGACTTCAAAACTTTTTAGAGACTTGACTGAGCTCTCTTAAATACGCAAAACAATGTTTTCTCACCTTCTAGAAAATCTTCCTTTGGTGTTGGCTTCATATTATACTATGTATCCTACTTTGAAACTAAGATCTACACGTCAAGTCCCACAACTGGCTTGTGATATCCCCTAGGATATCACAAGAATATAGCTATTCTATTCAGAAGCAGCAAAGACAAATTTTATACACTGATCAGAATCCTGAGAAAAATGATATTATACCAATTGAGAAACATTCACCAAGGCAAGCATAAGAGCCAACTGTAAAACTGAACAAATTTCGTGTGTTTGTGTGTAAAGCAGTGTATCTTGGTGCAACCGCTCTTGAAAGTACTTAAGTTATCTAGTACATTACAGTACAGCTTGTCTCTACAGTGACAAGTTAAACCATAACATATGCAACTGTAACTGCCATAAACACTATGTGCGCAAGGGTAGATTTCACACAACACATATGTTTATATATTCCTCCAATTAAAGACTGAGTAGAAGCATAAAAACTTTATGTTGATTTTATTTATTTATTTATTTATTTATTTATCTATTTATTTATTTGAGAGAGAGAGAGAGAGAGAGAGAGAATGAACGAAAACTCAGGGGAGGGGTAGAGGGAGACAGAGAAAATCTTAAGCAGACTCTATGCCCAGCACGGACTGACTCGGGGGTTAATCCCAAGACTGTGAGATCATGACATGAGCTGAAATTAAGAGTCAGACACTTAAACTGACTGAGCCACCCAGGTGCTCCCATGCTGATGTAAAAGTAAAATGGACATCTATAAATAATTCTGAATAAATAATGAAAAGCAAATGAAAATGCTATTGATTAGTAAAATAATGGTTTATTGTTTTGTGTGGTATTAGATTTATAAAGAAACATTTGCATAATCTAAAACTTTAGAACAACTTTCCATGTATGTAACTCCCTTCTACATCAAAATCTAGGCCCTGCACCAAGTTCAAAACAAACATTTCTGATTCTTCAGAATGGCAGCCTTGGTGTTTCAAACACAGCATCAGACAACTGAATGTAACACACACACACACACACACACACACACACACACACACACACACAGGAATAATCAGCCTAGTACTTGCCACGCATGGGAGGAGTTAGCAAGCATCACCATAAAGGGACTTGTTTTATCAGCATTATAAAACCATTCAAGGGCTAGATCATGCTCAACCACGTTCTAATGGTCAATTTTTCCAATGTTACAATTTTCAGTTATATTCTAGGTATAGTGTAACCACCTCCTTTTATTTGGTATATTGTGATTTTATTTATTTTTGTATGACTTAAAAAATTAAATATTTTTTAAATTGAGAAAAATTATAAGAAAACTTTTTACAACTCAAAATTTTTACATAATTCAAACTTTCATATCAGTTACAAATATGGTACAAAGACCTTCCCCCCTCCGAACCATTCATTCATTCATTCATTCATCTTACCCTTTTAGAAAAGTTTATTTATTTAATGTCTACACTCAATGTATAGATGTACAGGGGCTCAAACTCATGATCCCAAGGTCAAGAGTCACATGCTCTTCAAACTGACCTGCCAGGCACCCCTATTTAACATATTCTTTTTTTTTTAAATTAATTTTTAAAATTTTATTTTTAAATTTACATCCAAGTTAGTTAGCACATATGGTATACTGTGATTTAAAATTTTTTATCTAGATAGTCAGAAGCAACATACCACAAATACAAACCTTCTCAGAAAGAAAACCTAAGGGAAAATATACAATAAAGTCACTGTTTGTTTTCCTTTTTTAGGGGACAAAACATTATTCATCAATTTTGCCTTTTTAGTAATTTTTTAGAATTCAAGAACTATTTTTAATTTCGTATACCCAATAAAGGTCTTCTATAATAAATTTTATTAGTATGTGCTGATTTTTCAAAATATTTTGCCAACACTGAATAATGTATAGAATTGTTGAATCACTATGTTGTACACCTGAAACTAATATAACAGTGCACATTAATTATACTGGAATTTAAAAATAAGTTTTTTATTTAAATTAATTAATTAATTAAAAAAAACACACTTTGCCAGGATTCTGGAAAGAATTACTCCTGTATTCCTTATTTAATTTTTTTAAATGTTTTATTTATTTTTAAGACAGAGAGAGAGACAGAGCATGAGTGGGGATGGGGCAGAGAGAGAGAGGGAGACACAGAATCTGAAGCAGGCTTCAGGCTCTGAGCTGTCAGCACAGAACCCGATAAGGGGCTAAAACTCATGACCTGTGAGATCATGACCTGAGTGGAAGTCGGACGCTCAACCGACTGAGCCCCCGGGCGCCCCTATTCCTTCCTTATTTAAAAGATCCAATCATGTTGTGCTCTGTTCCACATAAAAATAACACTATTTGCTAGGCATGCAAATTCATATCATTAAAATAGCAAATGGCTAAAACACTAACTGAATCAATATAAATCTTCCTCCTTGACCGTAACAGAATGCTCAAATTCATGTAGTTGAGTATCCTACAAAGACACCACATGTATATTCTAAGGAACAGAAGGCTTAGGGTTTCATTATTGGGGTGCTAAGTATACAAATATTGCTTATTCTACACCAAATGGCTTTGAGGCATTCACCAGCTCCATGAGTCACAAAAGAAAAGCAAATATTTCAAATGCTTTCTGCTACAGAAAATATGTCCCTCTTTATGCAATGACAGCTATCTTACACTCTAGAAAATATGAACAGAGAAAGGGGATACACTATTAACACACTATTTAATCTTGTCCTAATAGGGCCACAATTCCTTCTTGACCATTTTGATATGCAATTCTAAAACGCCAACTATTTACTTTCATTTTAAAAAAATTTTAGGGGCACCTAGGTGGCTCAGTCAGTTAAGTGTCTGACTCTTGATTTTGGCTCAGGTCATGCTCTCATGGTTCGTGGGTTTGAGCCCTGCATCAGGTTCCACGCTGACAGCAGGGAGCCTCCTTGGGATTTTCTTTCACTCCCTGCGCCTCTCCTGCCTCTCCTGCTCTCGTGTACTCTCTCTCTCTCTCTCAAAATAAACTATGTATAAAAAAATAATAAATGAAATAAAAAATTAAAAATTTTAATTGTTTAAAAGTAAAAAAAGCCAAATAGAAAGTTAACTGAATTAACTTATTCAAGTACTCACATTTTAAAAATAAGTAACTAATTAGTAAGTTTGAAATAAACAGGAAACAAGATGTTACTTTTAAGTAGCTTAGATTTCTAGTTGCATATTTAAGAAATAATATTCATTCAGGAAGGAAATACAAAATTTGTTTAGCATTCTCATAACTTCCATAAACCAGAAGCAAAGTTTACATTAGATTATCTTTGCTAAGTCAACATTTTATTTTAAATTATAAGTACACAGACACTTGCTGGGCACATGCCTTATTTTTTGTAAACAGATATTTTTCTACTGCGCAAATATTATATACACTTTCTGCTGTTTCCTTTTGTTTTGGGATCCTCTTAAAACCCCAAATTAGGTGGTAATAACTACTGCATGTCAAGAATTTACCGTCTTTACTGATGGCAAAAAACTCTTCGATCCTAGTAAGCTATTAACAAAGCTACTAATAAACAACTGGTTCTGACACCACTGCAAGCAAGCCATGCAAACCGACCAGGCCAGTCCACATCACAGGCCAGGGTCCTCTTGACCTCCAAAATAAGACTTTCAAACCCTTCCATTGCACCATTTACTTATAGTGCCTAATCACTCCTCTACCAAACTTAGAGGATCTTCCCTCCTTTACTTCACAACCAGACTGACTGAAACAATTACAGGCACAACTTGTTTTATTGTACTTGCTTTGCGGCAACCCAGCTTTGAGCGAATCTACTGGCACCATTTTTCCAAAAGCATTTGCTCACTCTGTGCTTCTGTTACAGTTTGGTAATTCTTGCAATATTTCAAACTTTTAATTTTTGTTATAGTGATCTGTGATCAGTGATTATGACTTGCTGAAGGCTCAGATGATAGCATTTTTTAGTAGTAAACTATTTTTAAATTAAGGTATGTATACTGTTTTTTAGACATAACGCTACTGCACACTTAACAGACTATAGTGTAAACATAACTTTATATGCACTGGGAAACCAAAAATTTCATTAGACTATATTATTGGGATATTCATTTTATTGTGGTGGTTGAGAACCGAATCCAAAGTATCTCCAAAGTATGCCTCTATTATAAATTTTATTATCATCAGGGTCTAAGACACCACTGGGCAATCCTAGGTTTCTTTCATCCACTGCTATATTTCAACCTTCACAACCTTCCTCAAATTCATGACTATCCTCCCTCCTTCTAGGTAGATAATCATGGATTCCACTTCAGAAAATACAGAAACTATCAGACTGGAACTATTTCACTTACATGCCAACCAAATCTAAAACCCTCTTGCATTTGAATCTGTACAGATCTTCTGCCTTTGTGTTATGATAAAAGAAGTGTCTAAATGTCTATTTATCTCAAACCCATCCTATTAACTATGCTCTGCTGCTCTTCCCACCTTCTAGGAACCACACTTCTTATACTGGCCCCCTAAGGTATCTCATCCATTCCCATGGCATTAAATGGCATCTATACACTTAACATTTCTAATTTTTTATCTCCAGCCCAACCTTCTGCATAGAGCACTAGCTTATACAACCTACTGCCTATCCCATATCTGCATCTGGATGTCTCGCAAGCATCTCAAACTTAGTATATCCAAAACAACCCAATTTTCTCCAATTCCTACTATCACTAAATAGCACTAACTGCCAACCCAGTTGCTCAAGCCAGAATCTAGAGGTAATGGATTCTTCTTTCCCCACCATCCCCCCACATTTATCAGCAGTCCTTTCAGTTCAACTTCCCAAACTCTCCAGTTTCCACTGGCATGAACTTATTTTGTTCAGGTCACTATCACCTCTTCCACTGACCACTGGAACAGCCTCCTAACCAGTCTCCTCATTCCTTTCAGCACTTCCCACATAATATCCAAGGTGATCTACTCAACACTCATGTCATTCCCCTGCTGAAAAGACTTTAACAGCTTCCAAATGCACTCAAAATAAAATCCAAATGCCTTATCACACTCTACAAAGCCCCACACACTATGGGTTATTTACTTCTCTGAGTTTACCTTGTGCTATTACCCTTCCTCTGCTTCAACCACACTTTCCTCCTTCTATTCCAAGAACTAATAACCTCTTTCCTGCCTCAGTTGCTGTGCACATGCTATTCCACTCTGAATGTCTAAATACCTCTCATCTTTCAAATTTTAGTTTAAATTTCATGTTCCCAGAGAAGGCTTTTTCACCACCCTAAGATAAACCTTCCAATATCCTATGTCCCTCCATTATCCTCTATTTCAGTACACTGTGATACTGATGATCAAAATTTGCATTCGTTTTGTTTGTTGTTCATGGGAGGGATAAGTGTTTTCTTCCCTACTAGATTATAATCACTAAAATGAAAACAATGTCTATTTCAACCGCCATTATATTGCTAGCACCTAGAACACTGCCTGGCACACAATCCCTGATAAATGAATAAATCTTCATATTGAAAATTTTAAAGACCCTTCATTACTACCCCAAGAAAACATTAACCCCGAGGACACCACCAAGAATAAACCCATTTTGTCTTCAACTTTAGAACGGAAACATGCTTCTATACCAACCAGAAACACAAGGGAGATTTCCTTAGACATGGGGAAACCAAACTGAACTGACTTCCTCTTCTTTCTCACATCTTCTAAAAAGAATGAATTACTTTGTCCAAGACAAACCCTACTGTATGAAATGATTATGTTCCAAAAGTTCATTTACCACAAAGAAACATTACAAACAATAGCTACATTCCAAATCAGACTGTTACACAAATAACATGTATCACAAGTTTTTGGGGGGAAATATGTAGACAATGGTTCAACTTGAGATGTTGTAAGGAAAACTGTCACCAGTGGCATCTACAGAAACTGGGTTAGAGAGGGAAGACAAGACTGCTGGTAAGCTGTGGGGGAGATAAGGGCTTCCTGCTAACCTAGGGTCCTTGGCTTCTCCCTGTCCTCTTTGCACAACTCCAGGAATTAACCTGCCTCCTTCCTCTTTTCCAGCTGTAATTTGTTGTCTTAAGCCAAGGTTTCTTACATTTACTAAGCTACTGACAGAAGAGTTTTAGTTTCTGCTTTCCTCTCTAACTGCTGAAATAAATATACAAACTCTTCTAATGTTTCTAATGAAATGCCAATAATGTATAAAGACAGGGTCTAAAAGTAAAATTAATGCTTCAGTAAGTTTTAAAATTCTCTCTATGATGTTATCCCTAATATCTACTGAAATGTAAGGACATCAGATATTAATTTCACTATTCAATCACGTATTCTTTTGTCCTCAGCTCTCCTTCCTCCTCACCTTTCAGAGGTGAGGATGCTGAGGATCCCCTCCCTTGATTTTAGGATGTTCCTTCTTGTTCTTGTCTCTTTAAGTATTCAGACCTTTAAAAGGCAAAGAGGAAGCAAAATGGATGAAAAATATTATTCTTCAGGTGCACAATCAATAAATGAATTAATAAACATTTTCCAAGTATTTACCATTTGCCACACTAAGCTAGGCCACAGGAATATAAAATTAGTAAGACCTCCCATCCTAAGGCACTTACCATCCCAAGTAAGGGACACAGACCAGTAAAATGAGCTAAAAAGGTAAAAGAACAAAATGCCACAGAAGCAACCAACTATAAGGAAACAGATGAATTGGGCTCTGAAGAAGAGGTGACATATTACCTGGAACTTAAGAGACATGGGAGTTCCAACACGTGCTAAGAGGAACTATACTACAGACCATGGAGGCTCTAAATCAGATTATTTTATGAAAGTAACTATGATGGGATTATGGAGAATGAATCAGAAAAAGGAAGAGCCTGGCAGCAAGAAATTTACTGCAATGTTCTGGAAGCAGGATCTGATTTAAGGCAGAAGCTGAAGAGAAGGAGCCAAATATGATGAACATATATAAGTTAGAATCACAGGTCTTAATGATAATGACTATAGATCAGAGAGGACAGTTGGAAAGTGGAGAGGAAATCTAGAAAGCTCCTAGCTTGAGAATTAAGTGGACAGTAACAAAAGCACTAAGATTTGTTCATTGAACATTTAATATATATGGGTAAAACTTAACACATTCTCATTTAATTCTCACACAATGCTAAGCATTAAATACTACTAAAATCCCTGTTTTAGAAATGAGAAAACCAAAGGATAGGAGTTACATAACTTGGCCAAAGATCATAAAGCTAGTATATACAGAAGCAAGACTCTGAATCCAGATCAATGTGACTTCAGAAGTGGCATTCTTTCTTTTTAAGTTTTCATTTTAATCACGTGGTGCCCATCACAAGTGCCTCCTTAATCCCCATCATCCATTTTACCCATCCCTCCACCCTCTGGTAACCATCAGTTTGTTCTCTATAGTTAAGAGTCTGTTTCTTGGTTTGTTTTTCTTTTTCCCCCCTGCTTATTTGTTTCTTAAACTTTGTTTCACTTGAGTGAAATCATATAATATTTGTCTTTCTCTAACTCACTTATTTCACTCAGCATTATACTCTTTAGCTCCATCCATGTCATTGCAAGTGACAAGATTTCACTCTTCTTTATAGTTGAATAATATTTCACTGTATATATATACGCATCTTCTTTATCGAATCATCAATTGGTAGATACCTGGGCTGCTTCCATATCCTGGCTATTGTAAATAATGTTGCCATAAACTCAAGGGTGCATGTATCCCTATGAGTTAGTGTTTTTGTATTCTTCGGGTAAAGAGTGGCAATCTTAAACAACACTCCATTAACCAAGATAAAATTATTCAGAAGAGAAACAGATTTGGACCTGTTAAACTGAGGTCAAAGGACTAATGTTAAGATTGATTTACATTTCACAGTGAAATCCTGATGATTATCCTGCACATTTTGTATAGGAAATATGTATTCAGGAGTGAGAAAGAAGGTAGACTGGACATCTGCAGGAAGGTAAAAATTATTAAATACAGTGGAAACACCAGGTCTTCCCAGAGGGAGCAATGAGAAGTGAGATAGGCTTCATACGGGGAATGTATTTCCTCCCTTCCCTTCCTTAGCACCCGCTTTTCCTCTCCCAGAGCTAAGTGACCTGCACTGGTAAGAATACTATTTTGGGATAGATTTAAAAAAATCTTGAAGGCAAATGGCTACAGCAGACAGTAAAATTCTGGTGAGAGGTTCAACAAACTTTCCACGAAGTCTAACCTCACCAGACCTTACCGCAACTTGTTTAGCTTGTGCCTTTCCCCCACCAGTTATCACAGAGCTGCTATGAGGCTCATGTAAACTGGGAACTGAAAATGTCCTCAGAAATCAATCCAATCCAGGGCCCCTGGGTGGCTCAGTCGGTTAAGTGTCCAACTGTTGATTTCAGCTGAGGTCATGATCTCAGTCATGAGATCGAGTCCCATGTCAAGGCCCAGCATGAAGCATACCTAAGATTCTCTCCTTCTGCCCCATCCCCCTGGAGAGAGAGAGAGAGAGAGAGAGAGAGAAAAGAAAGAAAAACTCAACCTAATCTAAATTCTTCCTGTAGATAAGGAAACCAGCTCCAGTGGAATTAGTGACTTGCTTGAGCTCCCACAGTTCCTTAGTAGCAGAGATGAGATCAGAATTCAGTTATCACAGATATCTAACTGATATGTCAACCGAATAGTCAGCATGAAAAAATGGGTTCAGGGACGAAATTTATGTTGATCCAGTTCTGCCCAAAGTAAACACTGCCTCCCTGGCACAGAGAAACCTTATCACCAGAGAGACTGCCACTCTATTAGGGTCTCCAAGAGGTATGTGGAAATAGTCATTCAAACCATTCCATTTCCTTGTTCTAATACTATCCATATGTATTGGAATACCAATTTATTGATATATAATGGACCCCATCACCCACCACACAATTACCAAGAAGCTAATCAATTCAAGATATATACTAAGAAAAATAAGAAATTACACCAGAAAATTATGAACTAGACCATGAAAATTGTAATTCAAGAGAGGGAGGGGCTGGTCATAGAGGAGGTCCTGCCTAGAATCAGCCAAAACTACACAAGTCTCTCATCAGGTCAGTCTCTAAACACCAAATGTGAATGTATATTTAAATTATGAATGTTTCAAACTGATTTAATAACAGCAAATATAAGCATACCTCATTTTATTGTGCTTCACTTTACTGCACTTCACAGATAACTGTGGTTCTTAGAGATTGTACATTTGTGGCAACCGGGTGTCAAGCAAGTCTATCTGCAATCATTTTTCCAACAGCATTTGCTCACTTCATGTCTGTCACATTTTGGTAAATTTCACAATATTTCAAACTTTCTCATTTTTACTGTATTTGTTATGGTGATCTGTGACCTCTGATGCTACCATTGTGTAATTATTTTGGGGTACCACAAACCATGCTCATATGATGGCAAACTTAATCGATAAATGTTACATGTGTTCGGACTGCTCCACGGGCCAGCTTTCCACCATCTCTTTCCCCCTCCTCAGGCCTCCCTATTCCCTGACAATAACAATACTGAAATTAGGCCAATTAACAGCCCGGTTATGGCCTCTAAACGTTCAAGTAAAAGGAAGTGTTGCACATCTCCCACTTTAAATCAAAAGCTATAACTGATTAAACTTAGAGGCTGAAAGCTAGGTCTCTTGTGCAACACAGTTAGCCAATTTGCAAATGCAAAGGAAAAAATCTTCAAAGAAAAGTGCTATTCCAGAGAAAGCAAAACAGCCTTATTGCCGGTATGAAGAAGATTTTAGTGGTCTGGATATAAGATCAAACCACCCACAACATTCCCTTAAGCCAAAGCCTAATCCAGAGCAAGGCCCTAATTCTTCTATTCTATGAAGACTGAGAGAGGTGAGAAAGCTGACAAAAGTTTGAAACTGGCAGAGGTGACTCGTGAGGTTTAAGAAGCCAACTTCAGAATATAAAAATGCAAGGTGAAACACCTAGAAGATGCAAGTTATCCAGAAGAAGATTTAGTAGCTAAGATTAATGAAGATGGCTATGCTAAACAAATTTTCAATATAAACAAAAGAGACTTATATTGGAAGATGTCTTCTGCGACTTTCATAGCTATAGCTAGAGAGAAGTCAATGCCTGGCTTCAAAGCTTCAAAGGACAAGCTTACTCTCTTGTTAGGGGCTTATGTAGCTGATGACTTTAAGTTGAAGTCAATGCTCATTGACTGTTCCAAAAATCCCTAGGGCCCTTAAGATTTACGCTGAATCTACTCTGCCTATGCTCTATAAATGGAACAAAGCCTGGATGACAGCACACCTTTTTACAATATGATTTACTGAATATTTAAGCCCAACGTTGAGACCTACTGCTCAGAAAGATTCCTTTCAACATACTACTGCTAATTGAAAATGCACCTGGTCCCCCAAGAGCTCTGATGAAGATGTACAATGAGATTAATGTTGTTTTCAAGCCTCCTAACACACCATCCATTCTGCAGCCCATAGATCAAAGTGTCATTTCATTTATCAAGTCTAATTATTTAACAAATATATTTCATAAGGCTAATGCTGCCATGGATAGTGAGTCCTTTGATGGACCTGGGCTAAGTAAGTTGAAAATCTTCCAGAGAGGATTCACCATTCTGGATGCCATTAAGAACACTCCTGATTCATGGGAAGAGATCAAAATATTAACATGAACAGGAGTTTGGAAGAAGTGGATTCCAACCCACATGGAGGACTTTGAGGAGTTCAAGACTTCAGTGGAGGAAGTAACTGTAAGTGTCGTGGAAACAGCAAGAGAGCTAGAATTAGAAGAGGAGCCTGAAGGACTAAATTGCTGCAATCTTGTAATAAAACTTGAATGGATAAAGTTGTTTCTTATGCATGAGCAAATAAAGTGGTTTCTTGAAGTGCAATCTACTCCTAAAGATGAACACAAAAGGACAACAAAGTATTTAGAATAGGACATAAGCTTAGTTGATAAAGCAGCAGGAGGGTTTGAGACCATGGACTCCCAATTTTGAAAGAAGTTCTACTGTGAATAAAATGCTATCAAACAGCATCACATGCTGCAGAGAAATCGTTCATGAAAGGAAGAGTCAATCAATGAGGCAAACTTCATTGTTGTCTTAAATTATTTCTTTAAGAAATTAACTGGGGCCACACCCACCCCACCATTTCAGCAACTATCACCCTGATCAGTCAGCAGCCATCAACATCAAGGCAAGAGCCTCTACCAGCAAAAAGACCATGACTTACCGAAAGCTCAGACAGTGGTTAGCATTTTTAGTAATAAAAGTATTTTTTTAATTAAGGTATGCACATTGCTTTTTTAGACATAATGTTGTTATTGCATACTTAATAGACAACAGCATAATGCAAACATAACTTGTATATGCACTGAGAAACAAAACAATTCTTCTGACTTGCTTTATTGCAATATTCACTTTATTGCAGTGGTCTGGAACCAAACCAGCAATTATCTCTGAGGTATGCCTGTAAAACTCAAAACGGTTACTGTTAGCAACTATTTAAATATTTTAAGAATGCATATACTAATATGCAAAATTAAGCTGAACTTTAAAACAAGTGAAAACCGCAAACAGGTGTCAATAGCAAATAAGCAATCTAGAAAAACTATGTAATCACTTTTGGTTTTATATTTGAGATTTATGTTATTATAAAATTAATACTCTACCATCTAAAAATAATTGGAATATCTTCCAAGTCATTTCCTCTCTTCCTGGTTTGACTCTTCAAAAGTCTAAATTAATCTTATTTTAGAGGATGACCCTCCCCTCTTCCAGAACTACTCTTTAACAACATAATTCTCAGTACTGCATTCTACACTCCAACACAACACCATCATCTAAGACTTAAGTTTCTATAATATGATCGTTAATATTCTACAAAGAAGTATATTGCTGATTTTCCATAGCTATTAAAAACAGAAACAGACTGCATAAAGAAAGTCCCAACACTACCTTAGCTGACATATTTTGTTAATCAATAAGGTACAAAAAAAACCACAAAAACCTGGCAATGAAGCATGCAAATATTTCATAACTCCATAATTGTCCCCCATTCCACTCCACTCCATCCAACAAATTAAGGGAAGACTACACCAAGATCATGCAAATAGTAATTATATTAACCTAACCTTTAAATCTTTGAAATTGGATATATCTCCTTGAATCCTATTGTTTCTTCCTCTCAGTTTTTCTTGGAACTTACCTCTTAAACAGCTGTTGAATTTGTCCCTTTCTCTCCTTTTACATTGCCTTAGTTGAAGTCCTCAACATTTCTTGCCTGACTCCTATAATCCCATTTTTTTGCAAAACTAAGTTATCTTACAAAATGTAAATTTGGGGGGCGCCTGGGTGGCTCACTCGGTTAAATGTCCGACTTCAGCTCAGGTCATGATCTCGTGGTTCGTGAGTTCAAGCCCCGAGTCGGGCTCTGTGCTGACAGCTCAGAGCCTGAAGCCTGCTTCAGATTTTGTCTCCTACTCTCTCTGCCCCTCCCCTGCTCATGCTCCGTCTCTCTCTCTCTCAAAAATAAAATAAACATTACAAAATTTAAAAAAATTAAAAATGCAAATTTGGTAATTTTACTTCTCTACTTAACTTTCCAAGTTCCTCTCTTGCTAGTGTTTTATAGGATCTTAATAGGTTATACAAATCTTAACCATCTGTGCCCCACATCCCTCTAGCTATCCCCAGCTACAACTCCTGCTTTGGCCAAGTCTGTGGCATAACTAGGTGTTTCAGAGCTCCTTGCCTGGATACTTTTTTCTTTGCCCACTCAGAAGGTGATAAAGTCCCACAGTAGAATCAGCTCAAATATTACCATCTGAGTCTTCACTGACCCTCCTGTCAAAACAGTTAAGGTACATATTAGCACTCTGAATAAGACATTACACTTCATTATATTTTAAACAAACAACTTCAATTGAGGGTCTTTGAGCTTATTCATCTTGTATCTCAAAGACAGAACCCAGGGTATGGCACACAGAATTAAACCAATAAACATGTGTAACAGGGGTGCCTAAGTAGTTCAGTTGGCATCTGACTGTTGGTTGCAGCTTGGGTCATGGTCTCATGGTTTGTGAATTCAAGCCTACATCGGACTCCGTGCTAGCAGCATGGAGCCTGCTTGGGGTTCTCATTCTCTCCCTCTCTCTCTGCCCCTTCCCAGCTCGCTCTCTCTGTCTCTCTCTCAAAATACACTTTAAACAAACAAATAAATAAATAAATGTAATATAGAGGCAACATGTTAAAAAACCTTAATATGGAAAATTGTTATTACTCCATGACAAAAGTTTTTGTCAAAGATTAAAAACTCTGTCAGTTTTAGGTGAAATAGGAAAATGAAAAAATAGAAAAACTGGTATTAAGTGCAGTGTAATTTAAAATATTAGAAACATTGAGAACTGCTACATTTCTTTGTAAAAATTTATCAAGAGTTGTTTAAACAGTGCCCACCTATGCCTTGGCAAATCGTTGTACTCCTTCTAAGTTTGGGTCAACTTCCAACATTCTATCCTTTGCACTTTCAATGTCATGAAATATCTCTGAGAGTTCCTTTCATAACAATTTTTTTTGCTTGTGTCACTTTGAGACATTTTCATCCTTCTTGTCATACCACCTTCCTCATTTATGTCAACTTATCTGCCTTCACTAAATCCCTTTGGCTGCGTGTCTAGTCTCTCAATGGTGACAGCATCCACAGTCCATGGTGAGCTATTTCTTCTACAATTCCCCATCCATGTGTGATTCCAATTTCACTCCCAGTATTATCACTCTTTGTTTCTTTGCTGTACAATTCCCACTGTCAATGATCCATTTTTGTAAAATATGTCGTGAGTTTGTTAGTGGAAGACAAAAAGGCAACACCGCTACACACTGTGCCTATGCATGAACTGTGTAACAAATATACAGTGACCAACCATGGGCAGACTCTGCAATAAGTGACATGAGCGGTCACTGGGTCACAATGCACACCTGTTATTTACATAATGAAGAACAAGGAGTTCTTACTTCAAGCAATTATTCATTCTTAAAGTATGGTGGTAACTAAAATGGGAACCCTGTTGTTGGATGGCTGGTGCTACTGACCTAAACCCTGATAACTGAAATGTGTATACTGAAAGTATACAAAGCACTGATGGTTTCCAAAAATCTATCTGATATGTCATTTTCTTTTTAAAATGGTTTTAATCTGTTAGCAGATGCTGTAAACTGCTTCAAAGTTTACACATCATTCAAATTGCCAACATACTCCTTTTTTTTTTTAAGTAGGCTTCATGCCCAACACGGGGCTTGAGCACACAACCCTGAGATCAAGACCTGAGCTGAAATCAACAGATGCTTCACCGACTGGGTCACTCAGCACCCCCAACTGCCAACATATTTCAGTTAAAGTACCCCATTCAAGGGGCATGTGAGTAGCTAAGTTGGTGAAAAGTCTGACTCTTGACTTCAGCTCAGGTCACGATCTCACAGTCTGTAAGATAGAGCCCCACATAGGGCTCTGTGCTGGCAGCGTGGAGCCTGTGTAGGATTCTTTCCTCTCTGTGCCCCTCCCCTGCTCGTACGCACTCAAATAGACTTTTTTAAAATATGAATTAAAAAATAAAGTACCCTATCCAACTTTAAATTTAAAAAATGATTATTTTTACATTAAAGCTTCAATGACTGACTAAAGCTGATGGATTGATCAATTACAGAACACACTTAGAAACTAAAAAGTCACAAATTGGTATTTCTTTGATATAGCTCACTGACTGAAAATTTAGGAATTGGGTCATCAAAAGAAAACAGAATCAACTAAGCTTACAAATTGCCTTCTGAAGTTATTCACCAACTCAAAATAATGTCTATCAATTTCAATTTGTTACTTAATACTACAAAATATACTAACCCAAAGTAGTTGAGAAGCTTTATCAGATCACATAAACCATGCATGCAACTACACAGTGCCCACAAATAGAGGAAAGTATGCCAATTATTCATTTCCAGTGGGTGGATAACTTTCTATCCAATCCTAAAAGCTTACTACTAATTTGGTTCAACTTGGCTTAATTCCTAGAAGACTGGACTGGGGAGTTCATGAATTATCAACATCTGACAAATTCTAAGACAGTAACATCAGGGTTGAATTTACCAGTTAGTATTTGACTCACAAATGTGCTAACTGTATGTCTTTTAAAGGTGATCAAAGGTGCTAACCATTCTACAGTTCAAAAAAGAAGTAATTTAGTGAGAATATTTTATTGGCTTTGACATTTTAAATTTATCTCAGAAAATACTAACAAATCCTCATACAGGAGTCTAGACTACTGAAATAAATATTTCTTGGAATCCAAGAGGTCTTTACTGCTTACATCTTATGTTACTGACATTCATACTTGAATGAGCTTCAAATTGGAAAAAATCTGAGGTCTCTCCCTGTTTAAAGTCTTGACTGGTATCTCACAGCTCTTAGTATATCTAACACTAAATCTTTTAAGCCTGGTTTATAAAGCACTTTAAGCACTTATTTCTTATGCCTGTCAAGCCACTAGTTCCCCAGGACTGCTCTTCCCTCATCAATAGACTTCTTTCAGTTCCTCAAATGGCCACTCTCTCTCACTCCACCTCTCATGCTGGTACTTCTCATCTTCTCCCAACCTGTTCTTCCTCCAATCCATGCCCTTATGCTAACATCCTCTGCCATTCTTCTGGCTAATTCCCACTCCACCTTCAACTCTCAGCTTAAAAGTAATTGCCTCCAAAAATCCTTCCCTATATACCAGAGGTCAGGTAACCACGTAGATACTCCCATAACTATTTCAATTATCAACACTCATCAAATTATAGCAATCACTTATTTAAAGATTGTCTTTCCCCTACGACTACAAAATGAGTGAAAATAAAGAATGAGTTAATTTTGGTCACTTCCTGTCTCTCCCATTTGTAGTACAATGTCTAGCATTCAGTAGGTTCTCATTTAAAATATTTAAGTGGGTGAGTGAAGGAATAATAGGAAAGAGTA
Organism: Panthera uncia; assembly: GCF_023721935.1. Taxonomy (NCBI): domain Eukaryota; kingdom Metazoa; phylum Chordata; class Mammalia; order Carnivora; family Felidae; genus Panthera; species Panthera uncia. Next base: position 3,587 of record NW_026060031.1, on the reverse strand, counting down.
TCATCTTCTTACCGAACTTTCAGGTGTCCTCTCTATAATCTTATCTCCTACTTCTCCAAGCTATTATTCAATATACCATAAATAGTGCAGTCACAATCTGGAATGCCTTTCTTCCTTCCTAACTAACTTTTCACTCTGGCCCCCTTCAAATAAGACCAGTCATTGCTCATCGTTCTAAATCTCCATCTTCCTGTACTACTTTTTTGGCATTTCACAACCAGACTGTCAAAGCAATCTTCTGTTTTCATTTTGGTACTAGAAAGCTGCTCACATTTTAAGCAGAGACTATGCCCCATTACCAAATATAATGCTTGGCCCTCCATAAATGTTTGCTGCTGCTACTACTGATGAGGTCAAGTTTATGTACCTCTTCTATCCCCACAAAGTCTCCTGCTATATACTGTTATAACCTATCAAAAATAGAGTGTGAGTGTACAGAAGTATATTCATGCAGGAACGTTTATACACAAATGTCCCATCTCACTCTAAAGTCTTTCGTTCCCTGTCTGAGATCTTTAAAGCATTTATTTATTCCTTAAACCCATAAGGTAAGGTACTTAATAGTGAGATATTCCAAAGGTCCATCAGGATCCTCAATAAAATAACAATTATTACAAACTAGTACTTACCAGGTTCCCAAGAACCGTTCTATGAACTTTTCACATATATATTCATTTAATCCTCACAAGAAACCTATAAGGAAGTATATAATTACCCCCATTTTACTTGTAAGGAAATCAAGACACAGCACTGTTAAATAACTTGGCCCAAGGTCATAAAGCTGATAGACAGTGAAACCAGTATTCAAACCTAGGCAATCTGGCTTCAGGTAACGTATTCAGAAAGTTCGGAATCATTCAACAAAATTCACAAGAGCAAGAAAATAAGGTGTTTCTGGTCAAATACCACATAAATACAGTGAAAACAAAGCAGACAGACTAATTCAATCTACAATTCAAGTTTACGTTTTAGGTTTACATAGCATTTAAAATATAACTGGTGATAACATTTTATTGAGCTCTTACTAACTACCAGGGATTCTGTGAATCCTTTTAATACCATCCTTAGTTCTTACACTAACTCCAAGAAACAGGTAAGTAAACTAAGGTTAAGTAAGATTAAATAATCAGAAGTTAAATAACATGCCAAGGTCACATATAAGTAGCCATGTCTTAGACTAAGTTCTTAAACTAACAAAGTTTACCTTTAATGAGAGCATTTGCCTAAACCAGAATTTAAATTTACTGTAAATACCTTCTAATTCAGCATAATTAATCTATAATTTTACATACACTGGTACATAAAATCTACTGCTTCTAAAACATTCTTGTCATATTTTCTTTATAATACTACCAACAGTGATGCAAGGTAGCAAAATAAAGTTAAAATACATTCCTGGGGCGCCTGGGTGGGCTCAGTGAGTGAGTGACCAACCTCAGCTCAGGTCATAATCTTGCGGTATGTGGGTTTAAGCCCCTCGTTAGGCACTGTGCTGACAGCTCAGAGCCTGGAGCCTGCTTCAGATTCTGTGTCTCCCTCTCTCTCTGGCCCTCCCCTGCTTGTGCTCTGTCTGTGTCTCTCTCAAAAATAAACATTAAATAAATAAATAAATATATAAATTCTTAATATGGTAGAGAACAAGTACTGTTTGGCTTACCTTTATAAAAGACACATTCTCAATCATTTATAAAATATCACTATTTATCTAGTTCAGTAAAAGGGAAAAATTTACATACCACTAAAAGAGCCTGGACTACAATCATCATTATCATCACTGCATTTACAAAGTCTATTCTGAAACACTTCATATTCATTAACTAACTTAATCCTTTAATAATCCTATGATAAAGTTACTATTCACTCCATTTTACAGCTGAGCAGCCAGAGGCACAGACAGGTCACACAGCACAAGGTTGTACAGCTAGAATATAGTAAAGTCAGGACCATCACAGCAGCAGGCTGTCCCCACACCCCAATCTATGCTCCACAACAAGAGCATTCTATCACAGCAACAGAACTCAACACCTTGCATAAAACTGTAAATTGATAACAGCAATCATTTGCTCTTTTTCCAAGTTATTTCTAAATTCAAAGATTAGGAAATTTCACAATACATTAAAGAATATTAAGCTGGGAAGCACTTATCCAATAGACATCTTCATCTATCATCAATAAAGCTGGCACTTTGTTGGTGTTTTATTCATAAACCTGAGTGTTCCATTAAGAAAAAGATATCTAGGGGCGCCTGGGTGGCTCACTCGGTTGAGCGTCTGACTTCAGCTCAGATCTGATCTCACTGTTCGTGGGCCTTGAGCCCCACGGTTGGGCTCTGGGCTGACAACTCAGAGCCTGGAGCCTGCTTCAGGTTCTGTGTCTCCCTCTCTCTGACCCTCCCTGCTCGCACTCTGTGTTTCTCTCTCCCAAAAATAAACATTAAAAAAAAAATTAAAAAGAAAAAGATATCTAAATCATCATTACACTTGCTTTGAAATTACCATCTTTGAAATACTTGATATAGATTTTAGTTACAGCATAATATAAAACTAAGATAGTTAAATACTTGAGAAAAGATTCACTACAGATTATAAAACAGATTTCATCTCCTCTGAGCTAGAGATGATCAGCTTCCTAATTTTGGAATTATATAAAGTTGCCCAAGGAAACACTGAAGGTGGCTGGTCCTCATACAATTAGATAGTAGATAATCAAGTCCAAAAACATGAATCATGAAAGAAAATCCAAATGTAACCTCACATTTTAATCATTTACTACTTATCTTCTTCTCTTATACAGAATAATTCACTTAAGAGCAGAAATATTGAAACTGAGAAAAAATACAAGATAAAATTTTCAAAACATTTTTCCAGGTAACTCTAGGTAAGTCACTATGAATAAATAGTATAATATTCTCAGTGAAGGAGAGTGGACCAGGATTTGAATGAGGATCCTTTTTTTTTTTTTTAATATTTTATTTTTAATGTTTATTTATTTCTGAGACACAGACGTGAGCTGGGGAGGAGCAGAGAGAGAGGGAGACACAGAATCCAAAGCAGGCTGTATCTAGGCTCTGAGCTTCAGCAGAGAGCCTGATGTGGGGCTCGAACTCACAAACCTTGAGATCATGACCTGAGCCAAAATCAGATGCCTGAGCCACCCAGGCGCCCCTGAATAAGGATCCTTTTATCCACAACAGGATTATTTTATTTATTTATTTATTTTAAATATTTTTTTTAACGTTTTATTTATTTTTGAGACAGGGAGAGACAGAGCATGAACAGGGGAGGGTCAGAGAGAGGGAGACACAGAATCTGAAACAGGCTCCAGGCTCTGAGCTGTCAGCACAGAGCCCGACGCGGGGCTCGAACTCACGGACCGCAAGATCGTGACCTGAGCCGAAGTCGGCCACCCAACTGGCTGAGCCACCCAGGCGCCCCTCAACAGGATTATTTTAGAATGGTGTATCATCTAGTTGAAGGAGTTACCACATTTGAAAAACAATGATCAAAGAACTCTAATAAAATTACAAAGAGAAGGAAAAATATTTAAATGAAGGCTTGTTCTGTGTTTACCTATACTGTATAGATAAG
>NW_026060030.1:0-25304 GCF_023721935.1 Panthera uncia | reverse complement strand
ACACACACACACACACACACCCCAGAAAGCTTTTATTCAAACAATATATTGGGGTTGTAAGATCAATACATATAGCAGATACTAGAGGAGGTGGTCTGGCTAAAGTGGCAAAGGTGGAGAGAGCAGCCCCTTCATAACCCCCTCCAGCCCCAGCTCGTCCTTCCTTTTGGCACTTTCTGCCCCAGGCTGTCTCTTTCTTCCTTTAAAAAAATTTTTTAGGGGCGCCTGGGTGGCTCACTCGGTTCAGCGGCCGACTTCGTCTCAGGTCATGATCTCGCGGTCCGTGAGTTTGAGCCCCGCGTCGGGCTCTGTGCTGACAGCTCGGAGCCCGGAGCCTGTTTCGGATTCTGTGTCTCCCTCTCTCTGACCCTCCCCCATTCATGCTCTGTCTCTCTCTGTCTCAAAAATAAAATAAATGTTAAAAAAAAATTTTTTTTTAAAAATGTTTATTTATATTTGAGAGCAAGAGGAGGAGGGGCAGAGGGAGAGGGAGACACAGAATCCGAAGCAGGCTCCAGGCTCTGAGCTGTTAGCACAGAGCCCGGCATGGGGCTCGAACTCACGAACCGTGAGATCATGACCTGAGCTGAAGTCGGACGCTTAACTGACTGAGCCACCCAGGCGCCCCAGATTGTCTCTTTCTGAGGCATCTCCATTATCTTACAGGGCCCATCACTTCTTCCTTGAAGTGACACTACATTGAACGTATTGAAATTAACTTGTTTTAAAGAGATGTGGCATTGGGAAATCTTACATGCTAAATGCATTTTTAGCTTGGGTTATGGAAATGCAGTTTCTTCCTTCTTCCTCCCCCCCCCTTCCCTCTCCTTCTTTCCCTTTTCTCTTTCATGCTTTCATCTTTTGTTGGAACCTTTCCAGAGTGTCCTTTCAGGGACGCTGGGCTCAGCCAGTGTTCTCTGTTCTTGCTGTGTCCCAGCACAGACATGTGTCTTCAGCTGGAAGGGCCCAGGGAATCCTCGAGTCCAACATCCTCACCTTACCCGCAGGAAGCCAGAGGTTCGGCCAAGGAAGGAACACACACCTGTCCTCAGCGTCCCTGGAGGCTCTGCACGGCACAGTTTTTCTAAATCTGTGATTCGCTGAAGCAGAGGACACGCCATGACAGGTGAAACAGGGCAGGTCTTATTCTGCAGGAGCAGTGGAGGGACTGGGTGTCCTCGCCAATTACAGGGGTCACAGTGAACTTTCTGTGGGCCATCCACTCTCCTACCTACTCATTTGTTTGTCTGTTCATCTCTCCATCCATCCATCCATCCATCCATCCATCCATCCATCCGTCCGTCCAACTGTCCGTCCATCCACCCTTCCATCCGTCCAATGTGCTTCATGCTTTGTATGCATGAGGCCCCATGCTAGGAGCTATGATGCCTGCCTGACCCTCCAGTCTGCCTGTCAGAGAAAACAGCAGCCCAGAAACAATTACAGCACAAAGGAGATTGGCCTCAGTGCCACAGGAGAGGTTCACGCAGTTCTTGCGGTTTCCAGAGAGGGAAAGAATGACGAGGTTTGATAGATCAGACTCTGGTGGGTTGCCCAGAGAAGGTGGTGTTAACACTGGATTTGGACCATCAGGAGGCAGAATCGGGAGGGACCTGCAGACCCAGGGGCGCGAGTGCAGGCATGTTTGGGGAAATGGGAGGGAAGTTGGATAAATAGCGTGGAGGGACCCTTTCTTCCCAACCCAGGTGGTGGCTTTGGCCTCAGGGGCTGGGACATGGCTGTGATAGTCTCAGAGGGGCTGATGATTCCCCCTGAGGCTGTGGCTCCCCAGTGGAGTCATGCTCAAGTCCTGCCTAAATTCACTTTGTGCGGTCTGGGTCTCTTGCCGCTTGCAAAGGTTCCATCCAGTTGAGTGGCCATTCGAGCCCCTCTTGGTGTCGCTGCCTGTCTGCCTGCTCACCACCTGCTCACAGGTTCAAGTCAGAAGCTGCGGCATATGTGGGGCCTGTCGGGCGCTCAGACTATGGCCCTGGGCGGGGATGGTGAGATGTTTAGTCAATTCCCAAGGGCCAAGAGCTATTCCTAAGTCTTCCCCACTGGTTTAGGGGCTCCAGATTCAGTCGCCGTCATTGCGTGGTTCTAACAGAATAGCAGTATACCTGCACAAGGGATTGTCCTCTGCCCTCAGACTCTAACCGACCCCTCCTTCCCCTCCATTTATTCTCAAATTTCCTTCCCAGGAACAGGGGAGTCCAGGAAAGGGGGGGGTCCTACATGCCTGAATTTGAATCTTGACTCCACCACTTGCTAGCTGTTTGGCCTTGGGCAGGTGACATCACCTGGTTAAGCCTTAGTTTCCCCCACTTGTAAAATGGGGATTAATACCTACCTTAGAGGGTTGTTGGGATTTTAAATAAAGCATATAACCCCCCGAGCACAGTGCCTAGCACACAGCACTTAATTTGAGGGCCAGCCCTGGGACTCCTGGGTGGGCCCAGTCGGTTAAGCGTCTGACTCTTGATTTCGGCTCAGGTCATGATCTCACGGCTCGCCAGTTCGAAACCCATGTCGGGCTCTGCGCTGGCAGTGCGGAGCCTGCTTGGCATTCTTTCTGCCCCTCCCCTGCTGAGGCTCGCTTGAGCACTCCCAGTTCTGTTTAAAACTTGTGTGACTTGTCATACATTTCTGCCCAGAGCCGCACATACGCAATCACGGGGGGCTTAGTTGGCTTGTGCTCCATATCTGGCCTTGGGATCAGAATTGGCCCTTCTGTTCCTGACGCCAAGAGGAACTTATGGACCGCACATTCCTCCTGGAGCCAGACCAGGCTGCCCACCGCCCCCCCACCCCCACCCCTTTCCCAGGAGGGATCCGGGAGGGCAGAGGAATAAACAAATGCCCAGGCTCCTAAGATTGTGAGATATGACAAGAGAAAAAAATGCAGCCTGCTCAGGACTGCACTTGGGCAAACTTAATGACTAACCTTAGATCGACTGTGACTAACCAAGGCTGTCCTTAGGCACCCAGAGTAGGTCCTGGTCCAGCCAATCACTGCCGAGCCCATCAGGTTGCCAGGCAGGCTGGGCCTCAGCTGTCACCCCGTGTAGGAAAGCGCAAGGACACAGGTCCCAGGATGGCTGAGGGCTGGTACTCTAGCAGCTGGAGCCCCCAGCCCAGGGAAGGCCAGGAATGGCGCTCTCCAGTAGTTCTGAGGGAATGGCCGGGAGAGTGGCCCATCAGGAATTGTAAGTCACACCTCCAGGGCGTGCCTGAGTTTCAGAGCCCATCTGCCACCTGAACGCAGCCCAGAGAATGGCTTTATGTGGATCTGGAAATGCCCACGCTAGAGAACGGCTCTAAGAACTTGAGGGAGGGGACCTCCTAGCTACGGGCTGATGCGACAGATGTCTCAGTCCCCATGTCCCCGGCACTGCTTTCTGCTCATTCCATGTTTTCAACCAGGGTGGGCCAACTCAGATGCCCACGGGGCCAGGTGATGTGAATGAGGGGGGTGGGTTAGGTGCTGGGCAGAGTGAGTGGCCGGGTGCGCGGGGAAGTGCAGGGCGCATGTCCAGTCTGAAGGGGGCAGCGGTGCTCAGCACCGGCTGGTGTTGCCATGGGAATATGCAGGCTTGGGGTTGCCAGAGCTTCAGATATTTTAAAAATAGCTTGAAATCTGGACTTTGTGAAATTTTCCAATTGTGTAGGCGACCCCTCCTCCCACCTTCTGGAATCCCTTTGTCTTTTCTGCTTCCCCCACCTAGAGGAGCCACAAACTCCATCAAGTGGCTCCTTGTAGAACAAGGTAGGATTTCCTCGGCTTTGTCCTCACACTTCCTCCTTGCTGGTGCTCGGGATTTGGTGAGCAGGGCCTTTGCGTGTTTGTTCATTCGGCAAACGTTATGCAGCACCTGCTTTGGGGTGGGCCTTGTGCAGAAAGGAGTCGGGTACGGGGGAAGTGAGGAAGACACAGATTCCCCTGGAGGGAGCGTGGAGGAGGCAGGCATCCATGGAGCCAGGTGTCGGTCATCCTGAGGGCACGGTCCCGTGTGTTTGCCTGCCTGGGCTTCGTCTCAGAGCGGTGGTTTCCCTCTCTGAAATCAACCCTGATTGGGGGGTGGAAGGGTGGGTTTGGCTCTCACGCCCTTTTATCATCTTAACCCTTGCTCTTCCCAAGGCCAGCCCCTCTCAGCTCCTCCGATGTCACCTCCTCAGAGAGGCCTTCCGGGACATGCTAGCTTGAGTAGGGCCCCCAACTCTAGGAACACCTTCTCTACCAGGGCTCCGTGCTCTTTATAGCATTTGTCACTGCCTGGAATTGCGTCCTTTCTTGTCCTCCGCCTCTTCCGCCCCCAACCCTGAGGCCACGAGGGCAGGGCCTGGCTCTGACCTATTTGCGGCGCTGACCGGGCTTATGGTAGGAGCTGGCCAAGTTCACGGTCGGCAGGTGGGCTCTGTCCACGAGCCCCTGATCTCTTTCTAGGAAGCAGTCTCAGCGGAGGGAGCACTCGGCCCTGGAGCCCACTGGCCGGGCCCTAGTTTTCCCACCCGCAAAATGGGCCCAACGATAATAGTTCTAACTTTACGGGGCTGTCAGGAGGGCAGGTGCATGTGGTTCTGTGAGGTGGTAAGTCTGAGCCCTGTCCTGGGGTGTGGTGTCCCTGGGTCCTGGCTGGGAGCTCGGAGCTCATGTCACAACCCTCCTCCCGACCCACCTCAGCTCCCACGCCAGCAGCGTATTTATTCATTCCACTTGCCTTGTTTCCTGCCCACAGGCCTGCTCTGCAGTTGGTTTCCCTGAGCTGGGCAGAAACACTGAGTGAAAAAGATGGGCTGAGACTCCGGGAGCAGACGGTGCGGGAGACAGGAAGCCACAGATGCCGGGGGGGGGGGGGGGGGGGGGGGGGGGGGGGGGGGGGGTGGGTGGAGGGGGGATGTTTGGATCTTGAGAAATCCCAAAGCAACTGCCCTCTCTGGGTCCTTGGGCTCCAAGTCTCCCCCCCGGCCCCCTCAGCCCCAGGGAGGGACAATGGCAGATGAATCTTCACTGTGGTGCAGGCAAAGGGCTTCTGCATGTAGAGGACTTGGCAGTGGGGACGGGTTTGATGGCCACAGATGCTAACAAGCAGATATATAGCTACTTGGACAGGGGATGGAGCCTGGGGCTGGGGGTGAAGGTGGGGGAATGGTCAGGTGGTTCACGTTCAGGTGCGTTGTATCTGCTGAACCCACAGGGGTGTGGAATCACAGATGGCTGCCTGTCTGGGGGACGGGGGCTTGGGTGGCCTACCCCGGGGCTCCCGGTTTCATGTTAGTTTCATCAGTGCGGTTGATGAAATCCAGATAGTAAAGTTTACCAGCTCTGCAGAGAACTCAAAGCTGAGATAGAGGGTGTCTAAGTAGGAGGACAGGCTCGGAATCCAAAGGGATTGGAGGGTTGGATGCTGAGCCTGTCACTTTCTAGCTATGCCACTTCAGACAAGTGACATAAACTTTCTGAACCTTGGTTTCCCCATCTGCAACATGGGGGCAATGTCCCCTATACCCTAGTGCCATGAGCATCAGCGAGACAACCTGCAGGCAGCACCCAGTTCAGTGCTGGGCACATAGCAGGCCCTCGCTGATGGCTGCGGCTGTGATTAATGGCCGTGAGAGCTCCTTCGGGGCAGGGGACTTGTCTTTCAGTGCCTGGTACGGCGTGGGCACTGAACAAATGTTTGTCAGATGAGTGAACGCGATGAAATTTGACGGGGATAAATGTCAGTTCCCGGACTCAGATCCAAAGACCCAGCTACACATGGATGCGGTGCGGGGAGGAATGGCTTAGCAACAAACGGTACAGGAGGGGAAAGTCGAAGGATTTAAGCAGACAGAAATTTTGGTCACCGTGAGGTGGCTGCCAAAACCAGGCAGGGCAAACTCAGGTGGCATTATTAGAGGTCCAGTGCTCAGAAGGAGGGAGGCCGTGGCGGTCAGCCTCCAGAGCCACGTACCCTTCGACACTCCCGCTGTGGAGAGGCCTAAAGACCGCCCGTCAGGAGGTGTGGTTGAAGAAATCAGGGCACTGAGTCTGGAGAAGAGAAGTGCACAGGACCACGTGGCGGCGCTCAGAGCTGGCCCCTTCCACTTGCGTGGACAATCGGTGCATGGCTCCAAGCCTCAGTTTCCTCATCTGTAAAATGTGCCCACTGCGCAGGCCGGAGCTCACGTGGCTGCTGCTGGAGAAGAGCAGGAATGGGAATCCGAGCCTTGCTGGACTCATCCTCTCCCCCCTCCCATCACTCCCCCCATGACCCACTGAGCTCCTCAGCACCAGGGTTGTTCACACTGGAGGACAGCTGCCCTGGAGGCTGTGGGTGGCCAGCACCTGTCTCCTTTGTGCTGTTGGAGAAGATTACAGGGGCAGCCCCTGCCACCCTGACCTCCCCACTTTCCTCCATTTGAGGCTGATCCTGTAGTCCAGCCACTTTACCCTCAGCCAGCTTCCCTCTCATCTGCACGTTCTGGGTGTACGATTGTGTGTGCAAAAGCCTGGGGCTCCACACTCCTCTGCCTGCAAACCGCCTGCCTGGGGTTCCCTGTGCGCCCTCCGGTGGCCGCAGGGGGCACGGCGCTGGGCTCTGTGGAAGGTCTTGGAGCAGAGCCAACCAGAATAACGTTGCAACTCCGACATCCTGGTAAAAATCCTGGACCCCCATCGACACGTGGCTGGGTAAATACAACGCGGTACACACACACTATGGAATACAATTCAGCCTTAAAAAGGAACGAAATTCCCATATATGCTGCAACACGAGTGAGCCTTGAAAACAGGCTTAGTGAAATCAGCCAGACACAAAACAACAAATACTGTAGGATTCCACTTACAGGTCGTATCTAGAATCGGCAAATTCAGACATATAAAGAGCAGAGTAGAGGTAACCAGGGACTGGGGGGGGGGGTAGGGAGGGAGCTACTGTTTTATTTCTTTATTTAAATTCAAGTTAGTTAACATACAGAGTAGAACTGGTTTCAGGAATAGAACCCAGTGTTTCACCACAGGGAGTTACTGTTAATGGCACGGAGCTTCTGTGTGAGATGATGAGAAAGTTCTGGGAATGGACGGGTGGTGATGGTCACACAACATGGTGAATGTACTTAATGCCACTGGATTGTACGCTTGAAAGTGGCTGCAATGGTAAATTTATGTTATATATATTTTTACCACAATTAAAAAAAAATCCCAGAAAAAATCCTGGACCTGCCCTTAGATGCTGCATGACCTTGGTTAAGTCACTTCACTTCTCTGAGCCTCAGTTTCCTCAACTTTAAAATGGGGAGGGCCTTATGGCCTACCTCCCTGCCACCACTTTATCCAAGCCACGATCCTCCCTTGCCTGTAGAATTGGAAACAGCCTCCTTGATGGTTTCCGGGTTTCCCTCTTGGCCCTCCCGCCCAAGTCTTTTTCAACTAACCTGCAGAATATCTAAAACTACAAGCCAGATCAAGTCGCCTGCCTGCTTAAAATTCTCCCCAAACTCCTCCCCTTGGCCAATGAGACTTGGATCCTGACCATTGCTTTTCTCTCACTACTTCCTGTCCCCCGCTTCTCTCGGAACTGTCACTCCAGGCTCCTTTCTACCTCCAGGCCTCTGGCCCTTGCTGATTACTCTGTCTTGAACACTGATAGATCCCCCGATTGTCTTGTTTTGTTGACTTCTTGTCCTTGGGGTCTCAGCTCATATGTGACATCACTCTGAACCACCCACTCCAAGGCTGCCTCGACTCCTACTCTTATCACCTGTATCCTGCTTTGTTTTCTTTCTTCATAGCACCGGCCATTACCTGAAACTGTCTTATCTTCTTTACAGAACTGTTCAACTGGCTGGACTTTGTAGGGTGCAGGAAATCATTCGGTTTTTCTCACCCCACTGCTCTAGCACTTTCTCTGTTGCTTCTGTCTTCCCCTGCTCCTTGGAAATATTTCAGGGGCACCTGGCTGGCTCAGTAGAGCATGCGACTCTTGATCTCGGGGTTGTGAGTTCGAGCCCCATACTGGGTGTAGAGATTACATTTATTAAAAATAAAATCTTAAAAAAAAAAGAAAATGTTTCAGCTAAGTGTAGCTTTATCCATTTCCTTCAGGTATTAGATCATTTTCAAATTCTGGCATCAAAAATCAGATTCTTTTAGGAGGTGTACATTGAAGGATTTAGGAGTGAAATGCTGTGATGTCTGAAGCTTGCTTTCGAACGGTTCAGTCAAACCATGCACACACACACACACACACACACACACACAAACACACCCCGTCAACAATTTTTGGGTGAGCATATGGGTGTTTATTGCACTATTCTTTCAACTATTCTGTGTGTTTGAAAATTCTTATAAAAAAAGTTGGGCAAAAAAGAAACTATTTTTGGCAAGTTAAAAAATAAGCCTAGTCGTATCTCAATAAAAATATTTCTCCTCCATCCAATATTAGCTTCTCCAATGCAAGCTGGCGGGGTTCGCAGCAGTAGGGAAGGGAGAAGAAGGGTGTGTGGTCACGGAAGTCTCTCTGATTCCCTCCCCTTCCCCCCCCCCCCCCCCCCCGCCTGGGTGGGCAGTTGTTTTCAGGCTCTGTCAGGGTCCAGAGGGGAGTAAGGGTGACAGCAAAAGGGTAGCGCTCCTTGATGATGCTGTTGTCACACGAAGGAGACTGGTAGGCGTGCCCCTCAGGGCTCAGCCTGCAATGTTCCTGACGTGGGGAATGTCTGATCCAGGGGGACACTCAAACCCTCCGCCGCGCTCTGGACACAGCCTCCTGGCCCTGAGAGTCTGTGGCTCAGTCGGCGCCTAGGGCGAGGGTGTGGGGATGATGTGCCAGGGTCCTCTCCGGCACCCTACGTCCTCCACGGTGGTGCTCCCGAGTCCCCCTTGCATGGCTGGAGGGGTGGTGGTTTTGGGGGTGTGTTTGTGTCAACACCACCTCCTTCCTCCTCCTGGGCTGACACCTCCCGGGAAAGAAATTCTAACTCGGAACAGTCTCTCTTGAACTGGGGTGGGGTGAGGGCTTGCTTTTGTTATCTCTCAGTGGCCCTGGGGCCTCGGCAGAGAGCCCTAAGGGCAGGAAAGTCCTGTTAGAGGTGCTGTCCCCTCTAGTTCTTGAAGTTTCTGCAGAAGACTGGCACACACCAGGGAACTTTTTTACTACGATTTGCAATAATAATAATTATTATTGGTTGAAGGTGGAGCTGGACAGAGCCTGGACTGTGATACGTCAGGAGGCAGGCAGGACACACAGATTGCAGGTTCGCAGCAAAGAAGCCAGGCGGGCTCAGATCCCTGGCCTTGCCCCAGGCTCAGCCTCATTTGCACCCCTGCAAAACCAGCCAGGCCCAGTCTTTTTTTTTTTTTTTTTTTAGGTTGCGTCTGGCCTTTACTAGCGCCCACCCCGGGCCCAGCGCCCAAATGTTTGGCATTGGACTTATAGAGGACAGGAGGCCCTTGGTCACATTATGGTTCTGGACACCTCTCCTACCCCTCACTTTCTTCTCCTGGCTGAGGGCTTGCGGCCCCTGGGTCCGTGGTCAACCCCGTGAGCACGAGAGAGGGTTTAGGTGGGGTGAGGGCAGAAGGCGGGGCTGCGAAGCCAACTGTGGGGTGATGTCTGGCATGTCATTAGCTGCATCGGCTCTAGACAGAGTAGGGACTGCAAGGTCAAGCAATTTCTCCCGGCTGTGCTCTGCATGTCTGCGCGCGGACACATGCAGGTGCACTAAGCTGGGTGCGCGCGCGCGCGCATGCGCAGTGAGAGGGGGTAGCTTTCCATGCTGCGGGATCCTGAACTACAAATCAGGCGCTAAAAAAGAAATTAAGGTTTATTGTATCGGTCAGTTGTCTCCTAAAACTCAGTGGCTTACAGTCGCCATGATTTAGTTTTGCTTCCGCTCCTGCAGTTTGCCTGGGGGTCACCTAGACCCCGGCTTCACTTTTGCTGGGTTTTGTTGGCTCCACTTGGAAAAGAAAAGGGTCCAGAAAACAAAGGGTAAGCCAAGAGTGAGTGAGAGTAGGCGTGCACGCATATTTGTGCATGTGTGTGTGTGTGAGCATGCGTGCGCACGGCCTTGGTGTATGCACGTGCCCATGGGTGCCTGTGTGTGTGCTTGCACAATGTGTGGGTGTCTGTGCCTGTGGAATCTCTCCTGCGGTGGGGCAGGCAGAGGTGGTGGTTTTCAGGGGTAATGAGTGTTTACCACGGGTGTGTAAGGGCAAATACAAATTTAAAAAAAGTTTTTAAGTTTATTTATTTTGAGCGAGAGAAAGAGAGAGAATCCCAAGCAGGCTCCCTGATGTCAGCGGAGAGCCAGATGCAGGGCTGGAACTCACCAGAACCCTGAGGTCATGACCTGGGCTGAAATCAACCAGGCGCCCCCCCCCCCCCAAAACAAAAGAAGTTTAATTCTCCCTATTGAAACAAAGGGAAGAGACTGTCTCCCTCCCTGTTCTTAGAGCATTCAGTTGAGAAACCTGGTAAGTTCTGCCTCTTTGAAACGTACCTAAATCTTTTCAAAAGCTAAATAAGCCTCTTGTCGGCTTTACCTCCCAGGAATGTTTCCCTAAGGACCTGGAAGCCATCTCTTTGAAATGGAATCCTGGAGGAAGCAGCGCCCCATCTTCCCCTTTCTGTGGGAGAGGAGCAGCCTGACCAGCTGGTGCTTCGTTCCAAGTTGCAAACCTGCTTCCTGTCATAAAGATAAGAGGAAAGTATTTTTCTTTTGCAGAAAGGCAATTAGCAAACACAGGTGGCCACCATAATTGCTAGGCAAATTTAGCATGAACTGTGGTGACACACAGCGCTGTCGAGTCCTCTTGCTGGAGGACTGGTCGTGGCTTATCTTGAGAACGTGTACCTAATGGGCTGTCTGCCTGGACATTTAAAGGAGAGAAGTCTTCCTTTGCCGCCTCTTTGCGGGCTGCCTGTGATGTGCAGCACATCTAGTTGAACGCTTATTTAATAATGAAACGGTGTGTTTTCCCTTTTACTTTTGCTCAGAGGTTTTCTGGGTCGGCGGATTTGGTCTTCAATTTGTATTTTCCCAGCCAGTGTCTGGGCGCCCTCCAGCGATTGTGTGTGTGTGTGTGTGTGTGTGTGTGTGTGCACGAACGTGCATCTTTTCCAGAGCGAGAGGAGGAAGGTCCACCTGGACCACCGGGGCCTCTTCGGCCATCCTTTCTGGAGGCAGCCTCTCGCAGAAGGCGGCGAGGGGCTTCTCGCCCAGGGAAAGGGGGCGCCTTCTGAAGGATCACAGCGGCGGCTGCGGACCTCGGCGTGGTTCGGGGCCCGCCAGGCGGCTGACTCCCGCCGGGCTGGGGCCCAGGACAGCAGCCCCGGGCGGGGGGGATCGCTGCTGCTGGGCGGTAGGGGGGCGCCCACGCCTCCGCGAGGAGCCTCGCCCCCCCGCAGCCCTGCGCGCCTCCCTATGGGCCCAGGATGGCTCGACAGCGACGCCGTGTGGCCGCGAGAGGCTCCAGCGGCGGGACTGCTGCTTCTCTACCTGTCCGCTCGGGGAGGCCAGACTGACCCCCCGCCCTGCAGACAGCTTCAGCCTCTGGGGGGAAAGGAGGCAGATGGGGGCTTTATCGACCGATTGGGAAAAATAGTTGCTACCATCTAACGCCTCCTGAACACACCAACGAGTTATGATGCGGCAGGCATCCCTGATCCCCACTTGGGTGGAGGGATGGGGTAGGGAGGGTCTAGGGTTTAGCATCAAGGTGCCTTTTCCCCACATTACTTGATAATAAAGCATGGACTGTTCAGTGCTGTGTCTCTTAGGCTTTGTCAGAATGTCCCTGAAACGAAATGGCGGCCTCAAAGCAGCCGCAGCAAAGCGTCTCACACTCAAACGTCTGTGTCACAGGGTCAGGCACTTGAGAGGTGCCACCGGGCATCATTCTTGGGGCTTGTGCTCCAGGAAGCATCTTTCACACAGAGAGTTAGTGAAGGGGTGTCCCTGATTGTCAAGGTTGCTGAGAACACAGGCGAGTGAGGGCTGGACCCACCCATGGGGAGAGGGTGGTTCTGATGTGCCCTCGGGGTCTGGATCTGGAGGGCAGGTGTTCCTGGCACATGGGTGGCTCATGGGTAATTCCTTGTGTACTAATTCCTGCTGATGAGCATATGTTGGGAAGCTTGCTGCGACTGCTCGGGTTCACTGGGAAAGAGTGGTTGATTACTGAATGAGTTTGCTTTCACTGTTTAATGAATTTCCACAAACTTAGTGACTTAAAGCCACGCAAATTTAGTCTGTTATAGTTCTGGAGGCTAGAAGTCCAAAAGGGTCTCACTGGGCTTAAATCAAGGAATTGGCAGGGCTGCATTCCTTCTAGAAGCTCTAGAGGAGAATGTGTTCCCTTGTGTTTTCCAGCTTCTAGAGGCTGCCCACATTTCTTGGCTTGTGGTCCCTTCCAGCAATCACATTGCTCTGACTTCTCCCATCATATTATCTTCTCTGACTCCCCCAGCTCCCTCTTGAAAGGACCCTTGTGATTACATTGGGCCCACCCAGATAATCCAGGATTATTTCAATCTTGCAATTATCTTGCAATCTCAAGACTGGCCAAATCCCTTTTGCCCTGTAAGGTAACATATTCACAGGTTTCGGGGATTAGGGTGTAGATTCTACTGGGAGTGGGGGGGTGGGGAGGAGGAACACTATTCTGTCCACCACAGTTTCCAATGTCTGCTTCTTAGTTTGAGTTCTCTCATAAACGTATGGATCCCGAGACAAAGCTTTCAGCAAGTGGTTTTTTAGGACGCGGTCCCAGGACACACAGTAGGGCAGTGGGCGTGTGCGACAGGGAAGGGAGGGGGCCGCCCCTGTGGGCAGCTGGAGCTGAATCCCACTGAGGAACCGCAGGGGACAGCATGGAGCACGGGTCTCTGAGTTATCCCTGCACCCAGGCTGAGGGAGCTGGGGTGTTTTTACCCGAATGCTATCGGCCATGGGTCAAGCGATGTTGTGCAAGGAGTTAATTCCCTTGCACTCGTAGCCTGCCATGCTTGGGGGACAGCGGGCTCCGGTGGCCAGAGAAAACCTGTTGATAAGGAGATACAGGCAAGAGGAAGTCAGGCCATCAATTACTAAAATGGCAAAGGCCAATGGGATGTGGTCAGGGCGTTGACAGTTTCTGCCAGTCAGCCATGGGTATGGGAGGAGGGTGTGGTAGCAGCAGAGC
The DNA here is from genome assembly GCF_023721935.1 of Panthera uncia. Classification (NCBI taxonomy): domain Eukaryota; kingdom Metazoa; phylum Chordata; class Mammalia; order Carnivora; family Felidae; genus Panthera; species Panthera uncia. Next base: position 12,139 of record NW_026060030.1, on the reverse strand, counting down.
AAGGGGCTATCTCTGTATTCATAGGACTCCTGGAGGGACATGCGACCAGGGCCAAGAGTTAGTCAATCCGCCTGCTTTGCTCAACAGGTGGGAAGGTGGGTGGGTGTAGACCGCTATCCCCTCCCACCACCTGTTCACAGTCACCATCTCATCTGACCTCCTGTGAAATAGAGATTCCTGATGTGACCTTGGCTCATTTGGAAGTCAGGGTGCAAAGTTTCTCTTCTGGCGCCCAGTGGAGACGGCAGGAGTGGCCGTGAGCATTGTGGCAGAAGGGTGAAGCGGGGGTGGGGGAGCCAGTGGGCACTCACTGAGCCCCGGCTACTCCATCCAAGCCCTCTGCACCCCAAACACCAGCTCTGACTTGTATCATCATTTAGGAAAACCTTTTCTTGCGAAATTATTCAAACATATACTAAGATGACGCAGCTTCAACATTTATCAACATTTGGCAAATTCTGTCTCACCTATATCCTCTCCTCCCACTCTCATTTCTTCGCATTATTTAAAATGACAATTTCAGGGGCGCCTGGGTGGCTCAGTCGGTTAAGCGTCCGACTTCAGCTCAGGTCACCATCTCGCGGTCCGTGAGTTCGAGCCCCGCGTCGGGCTCTGGGCTGATGGCTCAGAGCCTGGAGCCTGCTTCCGGTTCTGTGTCTCCCTCTCTCTCTGCCCCTCCCCCGTTCACGCTCTGTCTCTCTCTGTCTCAAAAATAAATAAACGTTAAAAAAAATTTAAAAAAAAATGACAATTTCACAGTACCAGCATAGGGAGGATATGGTCTGAAATTATAGACGAATCCTTTAAATGAAAGACTTTTAGATTAAGTGGGAATATTTACTGTCTTATTTTTTTCACCTTTGCTCTCAGATGCAAACTTTGTCATAAATCGGTGTTTGAGAACCACTTATCAAACCCATTGTCCTAAGTGCATGGATGAGGGGACCAAGACCCAGAGATGGAGGGACTTGGCCAGAGAGGAAGGGCAGGACAGAGGAGTCCTCTCTGAGCATAGGCTCTGGCCTATGCTCTGGTGGGAGGCCCCTCTGCTAGTCTGGCTCATTTCACCTCCAGGAGCCTCTCCAGCTCACAGGAAGCAAGCCGCCTGGGCTGCCAAAGAGCAGCAAAAGAGGAAAGCCCTATGAGCAAGTACTTTCCAACTTCTACTCGCGTCGTGATTGGCAATATCTCTTTGACCAAAGCAAGTCATACAGACAAGGGGGTGGAGCCACAGACTCCCCTTTCTTCCTTCTCCCCCACCCTTCTCCTTCACTTTCTCCTCCTCCTCCTCCTTCTCCTTCTCCTTCCCCTTCCCCTTCCCCTCCTTCTCCTTTTTCTTCCTCTTCTCCTCCTCCTCCTCCTCCTTCCTCTTCTCCTCCTCTTTCCCCTCCCCCTTCTCCTCCTCTTCCCCCCTCATCCCCAACCCCCTCTCCCTCCTCCTCTTCTCCTCTCCTCCTCCTCCTCCTCCTCCTCCTTCTTCTTCTTCTTCTTCTTCTTCTTCTTCTTCTTCTTCTTCTTTTCTCCCTCTCCTCCTCCTCCCTCTCTTCCTCCTCCTCCTCCTCCTTCTCCTTCTCCTTCTCCTCCTCCTCCTCCTCCCTCTTCTCCTTCTCCTCCTCCTTCCTCTCCTCCTCTTCCTCCTCCCTCTCCTCCTCCTCCTTCTCCTCCTCCTTCTTCTTCTTCTTCTTCTTCTTCTTCTTCTTCTTCTTCTTCTTCTTCTTCTTTTCTCCTCCTCCTCCCCTTCCTCCTCCTCCTCCTCCTCCTCCCTCTTCTCCTTCTCCTCTTCTCCTTCTCCTCCTTCCTCTCCTCCTCCTCCTCCCTCTCCTCCTCCTTTTTCTTCTTCTTCTTCTTCTTCTTCTTCTTCTTCTTCTTCTTCTCTTCCTCCTCCCCTTCCTCCCCCCTCCCTCTCTCCCTCCTCCTCCTTCCTCCTCTTCTTCTTCTTCTCCTTTTTTAAAAAATTTTATTTTTTAAAATTTACATCCAAATTAGTTAGCATATAGTGCAACAATGATTTCAGGAGTAGATGCCTTAATGCCCCTTACCCATTTAGCCCATCCCCCCTCCCACAACCCCTCCAGCAACCCTGTTTATTCTCCATATTTATGAGTCTCTTCTGTTTTGTCCCCCTCCCTGTTCTTATGTTACTTTGTTTCCCTTCCCTTATGTTCATCTGTTTTGTCTCTTAAAGTCCTCATATGAATGAAGTCATATGATTTTTGTCTTTCTCTGAATGACTAATTTCACTTAGCATAATACCCTCCAGTTCCATCCACATAGTTGCAAATGGCAAGATTTCATTCTTTTTTATTGCTGAGTAATACTCCATTGTATATATATATACCACATCTTCTTTATCCATTCATCCATCAATGGACATTTGGGCTCTTTCCATACTTTGGCTATTGTCGATAGCGCTGCTATAAACATGGGGGTGCATGTGTCCCTTCGAAAAAGCATACGTGTATCCCTTGGATAAATGCCTAGTAGTTCCATTGCTGGGTTGTAGGGTAGTTCTATTTTTAGTTTTTTGAGGCACCTCCATACTGTTTTCCAGAGTGGCTGCACCAGCCTGCATTGCCACCAACAATGCAAAAGAGACCCTCCTTCACCACATCCTCGGCAACATCTGTTGTTGCCTGAGTTGTTGATGTTAGCCATTCTGACAGGTGTGGGGTGGTATCTCATTGTGGTTTTAATTTGTATTTCCCTGATGATGAGTGATGTGGAGCATTCTTTCATGTGCCGGTTGGTCATCTGGATGTCTTCTTTGGAGAAGCGTCTGTTCCTGTCTTTGGCCCATTTCTTCACTGGATTATTTGTTTTTTGGCTGTTGAGTTTGAGAAGTTCTTTATAGATTTTGGATACTAACCCTTTAAATGATATGCCATTTGCAAATATTTTCTCCTATTCTGTCGGTTGCCTTTTAGTTTTGCTGATCGTTTCCTTTGCTGTGCAGAAGATTTTTATTTGGATGAGGTCCCAGTAGTTCATTTTTGCTTTTGTTTCCCTTGCCTCTGGAGATGTGTTGAGTAAGAAGTTGCTGCGGCCAAGATCGAAGAGGTTTTTGCCTGCTTTCTCCTTGAGGATTTTGATGGCTTCCTGTCTTACATTGAGGTCTTTCATCCATTTTGAGTTTATTTTTGTGTCTGGTGTAAGAAAGTGGTCCAGGTTCATTGTTCTGCATGTTGCTGTCCAGTTTTCCCAGCACCACTTGCTGAAGAGACTGTCTTTATTCCATTGGATATGCTTTCCTGCTTTGCCGAAGATCAGTTGGCCATACATTTGTGGGTCCATTTCTGGGTTCTCTATTCTGTTCCATTGATCTGAGTGTCTGTTCTTGTGCCAGTACCATACTGTCTTGATGATTACAGCTTTGTAGTATAGCTTGAAGTCTGGGATTGTGATGCCTCCTGCTTTGGTTTCCTTTTTCAAGATTGCTTTGTCTCTTTGGGGTCTTTCCTGGTTCCATACAAATTTGAGGATTATTTGTTCTAGCTCTGTGAAGAATGCCAGTGTTACTTTGATAGGGATTGCATTGAATATGTAGATTGCTTTCGGTAGTATCGACATTTTAACAATATTTGTTCTTCCTATCCAGGAGCATGGACTCTTTTGCCATTTCTTTGTGTCTTCTTCAATTTCTTTCATAAGCTTTCTATAGTTTTCAGCGTATAGATTTTTCACCTCTTTGGTTAGATTTATTCCTAGGTATTTTATGGTTTTTTATACAACTGTAAATGGGATCGATTCCTTGATTTCTCCTTCTGTCACTTCATTGTTGGTGTATAGGAATGCAACTTATTTCTGTGCATTGGTTTTATATCCTGCAACTTTGCTGAATTCATGAATCAGTTCTAGCAATTTTTTGGTGGAATCTTTTGGGTTTTCCATATAGAGTATCATGTCATCTGCGAAGAGTGAAAGTTTGACTTTCTCCTGGAAAATTTGGATGCTTTTATTTCTTTGTGTTGTCTGATTGCAGAGACTAAGACTTCCAATACTATGTTACAGTGGCAAGAGTGGACATCCCTGTCTTGTTCCTGACCTTAGGGGGAACGCTCTCAGTTTTTCCCCATTGAGGTTGATATTAGCGTTGGGTTGTTCATATATGGCTTTTATGATCTCGAGGTATGCTCCTTCTATCCCTACTTTCTTGAGGGTTCTTATCAAGAAACGATGCTGTATTTTGTCAAATGCCTTCTTTGCATCTATTGAGAGGATCTTATGGTTCTTGTCCTTTCTTTTATTGATATGATGAATCACGTTAATTGTTTTGCGGATATTGAACCAGCCCTGTGTCCCAGGTATAAATCCCACTTGGTTGTGGTGAGTAATTTTTTTAATGTATTGTTGGATCTGGTTGGCTAATATCTTGTTGAGGATTTTTGCATACATCTTCATCAGGGAAATTGGCCTATAGTTCTCCTTTTTAGTGGGGTCTCTGTCTGGTTTTGGAATCAAGGTAATGGTGGCTTCATAGAAAGGGTTTGGAAGTTTTCCTTCCATTTCTATTTTTTGGAACACCTTCAAGAGAATAGGTGTTAACTCTTCCTTAAATGTTTCGTAGAATTCCCCTGGAAAGCCGTCTGGCCCTGGACTCTTGTTTTTTGGCATATTTTTTATTACCAATTCGATTTCCTTACTGGTTATGGGTCTGTTCAAATTTTCTATTTCTTCCTGTTTCAGTTTTGGTAGTTTATATGTTTCTAGGAATTTGTCCATTTCTTCCAGATTACACATTTTATTGGCATATAATTGCTCATAATAGTCTCTTATTATTGTTTTTATTTCTGTTGTGTTGGTTGTGATCTCTCCTCTTTCATTCTTGATTTTATATATTTGGTCCTTTCCTTTTTCTTCTTGATCAAACTGGCTAGAGGTTTATCAATTTTGTTAATTCTTTCAAAGAATCAGCTTCTGGTTTCATTGATCTGTTCTGCTGTTTTTTTGGTTTCGATAGCATTAATTTATGCTCTAATCTTTATTATTTCCTGTCTTCTGCTGGTTTGGGGTTTTATTTCCTGTTCTTTTTTCAGCTCCTTAAGGTGTAAGGTTAGGTTGTGTATTTGAGATCTTTCTTCCTTCTTTAGGAAGGCCTGGATTGCTATATACTTCCCTCTTATGACCGCCTTTGCTGCATCCCAGAGGTTTTGGGTTGTGGTGTTATCACTTTCATTGACTTCCATATACTTTTTTTTAAAATTTATTTTTGAGACAGAGAGAGACAGAGCATGAACAGGGGAGGGTGAGAGAGAGAGGGAGACACAGAATCTGAAACAGGCTCCAGGCTCTGAGCTGTCAGCACAGAGCCCGATGCGGGGCTTGAACTCACGGACTGCGAGATCACGACCTGAGCCAAAGTCGGATGCTTAACCGACTGAGCCACCCAGGCGCCCCTTCCATATACTTTTTAATTTCCTCTTTAATTTCTTGGTTAGCCCGTTCATCCTTTAGTAGGATGTTCTTCAGTCTCCAAGTATTCGTTACCTTTCCAAATTTTTTCTTGTGGTTGGTTTCAAGTTTCATAGTGTTGTGGTCTGAAAATATGCACGGTGTGATCTCGATCTTTTTGTACTTACTTAGGGCTGATTTGTGTCCCAGTATACGGTCTATTCTGGAGAACGTTCCATGTGCACTGGAGAAGAATGTATATTCTGCTGCTTTAGGATGAAATGTTCTGAATATATCTGTTAAGTCCATCTGGTCCAGGGTGTCATTCAAAGCCATTGTTTCCTTGTTGCTTTTTTGATTAGATGATCTGTCCATTGCTGTGAGTAGGGTGTTGAAGTCTCCTACTATTATAGTATTATTATCGATGAGTTTCTTTATGTTTGTGATTGATTTATATATTTGTGTTCTCTCACATTTGGTGCATAAATGTTTACAATTTTTAGGTCTTCTTGGTGGATAGACCCCTTGAGTATGATATAATGCCCTTCTGCATCTCTTGATACAGTCTTTATTTTAAAGTCTAAATTGTCTGATATAAGTATGGCTACCCCAGCTTTCTTTTGTTGGTTGGTGCATTTAATCCATTTACATTCAGTGTTATTATAGAAAGATACGGGTTTAGAGTCATTGTGATGTCTGTATGTTTTATGCTTGTAGTGATGTCTCTGGTACTTTGTCTCACAGGATCCCCCTTAGGATCTCTTGTAGGGCTGGTTTAGTGGTGACAAATTCCTTCAGTTTTTGTTTGTTTGGGAAGACCTTTATCTCTCCTTCTATTCTAAATGACAGACTTGCTGGATAAAGGATTCTCGGCTGCATATTTTTTCTGTTTAGCACACTGAAGATATCGTGCCAGTCCTTTCTGGCCTGCCAAGTTTCAAAAGAGAGATCAGTCACGAGTCTTATAGGTCTCCCTTTATATGTGAGGGCACGTTTATCCCTAGCTGCTTTCAGAATTTTCTCTTTATCCTTGTATTTTGCCAGTTTCACTATGATATGTCGTGCAGAAGATCGATTCAAGTTACGTCTGAAGGGAGTTCTCTGTGCCTCTTGGATTTCAATGCCTTTTTCCTTCCCCAGTTCAGGGAAGTTCTCAGCTATTATTTCTTCAAGTACCCCTTCAGCACCTTTCCCTCTCTCTTCCTCCTCTGGGATACCAATTATGCGTATATTATTTCTTTTTAGTGTATCACTTAGTTCTCTAATTTTCCCCTCATACTCCTGGATTTTTTTTATCTCTCTTTTTCTCAGCTTCCTCTTTTTCCATAACTTTATCTTCTAGTTCACCTATTCTCTCCTCTGCCTCTTCAATCCGAGCCGTCGTCGTTTCCATTTTGTTTTGCATTTCGTAGCTCCTCATGACTGTTCCTTAGTCCCTTGATCTCTGTAGCAAGAGATTCTCTGCTGTCCTCTCTACTGTTTTCAAGCCCAGCCATTAATTTTATGACTATTATTCTAAATTCACTTTCTGTTATATTATTTAAATCCTTTTTGATCAGTTCATTAGCTGTTGTTATTTCCTGGAGATTCTTCTGAGGGGAATTCTTCCGTTTGGTCATTTTGGATAGTCCCTGGCGTGGTGGGGACCTGCAGGGCACTTCCCCTGTGCTGTGGTGTATAACTGGAGTTGGTGGGCGGGGCCGCAGTCAGACCCGGTGTCTGCCCCCAGCCCACCTCTGGGGCCACAGTCAGACTGGTGTGTGCCTTCTCTTCCCCTCTCCTAGGGGCGGGATTCCCTGTGGGGTGGCGTGGCCCGTCTGGGCTACTTGCACACTGCCGGGCTTGTGGTGCTGGGGATCTGGCGTATTAGCTGGGGTGGGTAGGCGAGGTGCACGGGGGCAGGAGGGGCAGGCTTAGCTGGCTTCTCCTTAGGTGATCCACTTCAGGAGGGGCCCTGGGGCAGCGGGAGGGAGTCAGATCCGCTGCCGGAGGTTTGGCTCCGCAGAAGCACAGAGTTGGGTGTTTGCGCGGAGCGAGCAAGTTCCCTGGCAGGAACTGGTTCCCTTTGGGATTTTGGCTGGGGGATGGGCGGGGGAGATGGCGCTGGCGCCTTTGTTCCCCGCCAAGCTGAGCTCTGTCGTCCGGGGGCTCGGCAGCTCTCCCTCCCTTTGTCCTCCAGCCTTCCCGCTTTCCGAGCAGAGCTGTTAACTTATGACCTCCCAGACGCTACGTCGCGCTTGCTGTCGGAACACAGTCCGTCCGGCCCCTCCGCTTTTGCCGGCCAGACTCGGGGGCTCCGCTTGGCCGGCAGGCCGCCCCTCCGCCCCGGCTCCCTCCCGCCAGTCCGTGGAGCGCGCACCGCCTCGCCACCCTTCCTACCCTCTTCCGTGGGCCTCTCGATGCGCTTGGCTCCGGAGACTCCGTTCTGCTAATCCTCTGGCGGTTTTCTGGGTTATTTAGGCAGGTGTAGGTGGAATCTAAGTGATCAGCAGGACGCGCCATGAGCCCAGCGTCCTCCTACGCCGCCATCTTCCTTTTCTTCCTCTTTTGTTGACCATTAGCGTGATAGATGGTTCTCCATCCCCTTATTTTCAATCTGAAGGTGTCTTTAGGTCTAAAGTGGGTCTCTTGTAAACAGCATATAGATGGATCTTGTTTTCTTATCCATTCTGTTACCCTATGTCTTTTGATTGGAATATTTAGTCCATTGACATTTAGAGTGAGTACTGAAAGGTATGAATTTATTGCCATTATGATGCTTGTAGAGTTGGAGTTTCTGGTCATGTTCACTGGTCCTTTCTAATCTTTTGTTGCTTTGGGTGTATATATACATCTTTTCTCCCCTCAGAAAGTCCCCCTTAACATTTCTTGCAGGGCTGGTTTAGTGGCCACAAACTCCTTTAATTTTTGTTTGTCTGGGAAACTTTTTATCTCTCCTTCTATTTTGAATGACAGCCTTGCTGGATAAAGAATTCTTGGCTGCATATTTTTCTGATTCATCACACTGAATATATCCCACCACTCCTTTCTGGCCTGCCAAGTTTCTGTGAAAAGGTCTGCTGCAAACCCAATCTGTCTTCCCTTGTAGGTTAGGGACTTTTTTGCCCTTGCTGCTTTCATGATTCTCTCCTTGCCTGAGTATTTTGTGAATTTGACTATGACATGCGTTGTTGATGGTCGGTTTTTGTTCAGTCTAATGGGGATCCTCTGTGCTTCCTGGATTTTGATGTCTGTGTCTTTCCCCAGGTTAAGTAAGTTTTCTGCTATGATTTGCTCACATAACCCTTCTACCCCTATTTCTCTCTCTTCCTCTTCTGGGAACCCTGTGATTCTGATGTTGTTCCTTTTTAATGAGTCACTGATTTCTCTAATTCTTAAATCGTGCTCTTTTACCTTACTCTCCCTCTTTTCATCTGCTTCGTTATTCTCTATAAGTTTGTCTTCTATATCGCTGATTCTGTGTTCTGTCTCATCCATCCTTGCTGCTGCATCCATCGGATATTGCAGCTCAGTTATAGCATTTTTAATTTCATTCTGGCTGTTTTTTACTTCTTTTATCTCTGCAGAAAGGGGTTCTAATCTATTTTTGACTCCAGCTAGTATTCTTATTATTGTGATTCTAAATTCTGGTTCAGACATCTTGCTTGTATCTGTGTTGGTTAAATCCCTGGCTGTCGTTTCTTCATGCTCTTTCTTTTGGGGTGAATTCCTTCGTTTTGTCATTTTGAAGGGAGGAAAGGAATTAATGAGGTAGACAAATTTAAATTAAAAAAATTAAAATTGAAAAAATATTAAAATTAAAAGTTAAAAACACACACACAGAGAAATCGAATAGATGATGCTAGATGCTAGGTGTGTTTTGGTCTGGGTGTTGAAAGTGGTTTGACAGATTAGAGAAAAAAAGGGGGGAGGGGAGAAAAAAAGAAAAAAAAAGAAAATCGTTTGAGAATTTGAAAAATGAATACACTGGAGTAGACTAAGATGAGATGATGGGGGTAAATTAGAATTTGAGAAAATATACACAAAAGTAAAGAATATAGTAGAAAAAAATTAAAGAAAAACATTTTTCATAAAAATTAAGAATAAATATAATTTTTTCATTTTCTGTATTTAAGAAAAAGAAAAAGAGAAGAAAGAAAAAAGAAAAATAGAAAAGAAAAAAGAAAGAAATCATTTGAAAATTTGAAAAAGTGAATACACTGTAGTAGGCTAAAATAAACTGATGGGAGTAAGATAGAATTTGAAAAAACTTACATAAAACAAAAAATATAGTAATAAAAGTTAAATAAAAATATTTTAAAAAGAAATTGAAAGTAAAAATGAAGATTCTCTTTCTGCATTCAAGAAAAAGAAATGAAACAGAGAAAAAAAGAAAAAGAAACAAAAAAAGGAAATTGTTTGAAAATTTGAAAAGGTGAGTACACTGAAATAGACTAAAATAAAAGGATGGAAGTAAAATAGAATTTGAAAAAATTTACACAAAAGTAAAAATATAGTAATAAAAATTAAAGACAGAGATTTTTAATAAAAATTGAAAATAAAAATGAATTTTTTCTCTTTCTTTATTCAAGAAAAAGAAAAGAATTGTAAAAGAGAAAGGGGAAAAAGAAAAAAAAAGAAAGAAAAAAATTGAATAGATGAACCTGCTATCAGATTGAAGTAGGACTGAAATTGCTTCGTTTTCCCCTAGAGGTCAGTCTACATAGGTCTTTATAGTCGATAAATTCAGCCGGCGGTGAGGTTTGTGTTCTTGAAGAGCTAAGGTGGCCCAGTTGGGCAGGGCTCGGTGTAACAGCTCTGCTCTCCACTAGATGGCGCTGCTAGACTACTAGGGTGGATTGTTGCAGTGCTCGTAGGTGCGTATGCGCATGCGTGGGAGCGGTGAAAATGGTGCCACCCAGCTACCGGGTTTTCCCGGATCAGCAATTGTGCACCCGTCCTCTGTCTTCAGCTCTCGTCCACTCCCCGCTTTTTCCCTCTCTGTGACCAGGCCCCAGGCAGACCTCTCTCCTGAGTTTTGTCTCAGATGCGGCTGTTTTCCCCGACCCCTTACTTCCCAAGGACCGCGGCTTTGACCGGTTCCGCCCCTCTGTGGGAGGGTCTCACCGAGCAATGGCTGAATGAGCAATGGCCGAATGTCGGCTGACCCAGAAATGCCCGCTGGACCTTGCTGTTGCTAGTGCCCCAAGACTGTGGCCAGGTGCCAGCCCGCCCCCCCAAAAGTTCGCGAGACAGTGTAGCAGCAGCATTTCAGGAATTATGGAAAATTACTGGCACCAGGCTTCACCCTCAATGACCTTGTTCCAGCACCAGCAAACGTGGCCACCTTCCGGGGTCTGCTGGGACCAGGTGGCTTCAACAGTCTCTACCAAATGTCCTTCCAGCAGTGGAACCGCTTCTCCCCGTGTGGCCCGAGAACCTCCCGGACCCCACTCTGCTCCTGGGGATTCGCCCTTCCCACCAGAGCACCGCCAGGTATGGAGCTGCGGAGTTGCAGCCTTTGCGCTCCCCTTGTTTACAGTCTTAATGGAATTTAAACCCTCTCCTTTCTCCTTTCTCCCTTTTTAGTTTAGTCCCTGCGGCTGTTTCAAATTTTCCACTTTCTCTCCAGCTGCTTTTGGGGAGTGGTGCTTTTCCCGTATGCTTCCCTGCCTCCCCAGTCTCCATCCTCTCTCCACCTGCAAAAGGGGTTCCCTACCTTTCGCGGCTTCTCGCTCCCCAAGTTCGGCTCTCCATGCCATGAACCTCCTGAATTCTGTGGTTCAGGTTGTGCAGATTCTTCTTCTCCTTCTCCCCTCCCCCTCCCCCTCCCCCTCCTCCTTCTCCTTCTTCTTCTCTTCCTCCTCCCCTTCCTCCCCCTCCCCCTCTCCCTCCTCCTCCTTCCTCCTCTTCTTCCTCCTCCTCTTCTTCTTCTTTTTCTCCTCCTCTACCTCCTCCTCCTTCTCCTCCCCCTCTTCCTCCTTCTCCTCCCCCTCTTCCTCCTCCTCCTCCTCTTCTTCTTTTTCTCCTCCTCCACCTCCTCCTCCTTCTCCTCCCCCTCTTCCTCCTCCTCCTCTTCTTCTTCTTTTTCTCCTCCTCCTCCTCCTTCTTCTTTTCTTTCTCCTCTTCCTCCTCCTCTTCCCCCTCCCCCTCCTCCTCCTCCCCAACTCCTCCTCCTCCTCCTCTTCTTCTTCTTCTTCTTCTTCTTCTTCTTCTTCTTCTTCTCCTTCAATTACCAGTTTATTTCAAGGGATATTAAAGGATACAAATTAACAGATGAAGAGATACATAGGACAAGGTACACAATGAGGGAGCTTCTGTCCTCATGGCGTTTGGGTTTTACTATGGTGGCCTGTAGAAACATTCTATTCCCCAGTCTGGAGGTCAGACTCCACTTCTCATCAGGAAGATCATGTGTCATTACAAGGCCATAGTTGTGAGGGGGGCAGGGGTAAGGATTTGCGGCATAAGGATATTCACAGTGTCTTAGTCTGCTGGGACTGCTGTAACAAAATACCATAGGCGGGCTGATTTAAGCAAGAGAAATTTATTTCTCACAGTTTTGGAGGCTGGGAAGTCCAATATCAAGGTGCTGGCAGATTCAGTGTCTGGTGAGGACCCGCTTCCTGGCGTGTAGACAGCTGCCTTCTCACTTTGGGCTTACGTGGACTTTCTTCAGTGTGTGCATAGAGAGAGGCCAGATCTTCCTATTTTCCTCTTCATATAAGGACATTAATCTCATCAGGAGGATCCCCCTCTCATGACTGAATCT
>NW_026060029.1:0-25326 GCF_023721935.1 Panthera uncia | reverse complement strand
CAGGTTGTACAATATGGTGGTGTTCTTTAAGGGGGTACAACATGATGATTTAATCCCTGTATACTTTGTGACATGACTAGGTCATGTTAATCAAGTTAATTGATACTGACTAGGTCATGTTAATCAAGTTAATCAATACATGCATCACCTTTTCTGTGTGTGTGGTTAAGAACACTTCAGATGTATTCTGTTACAAAATTTCAAGTATATAGTACGATATTAACTGGTCGGATCACCTGCTGACCATTAGGTCCTCAAAAATGTATTCTTCTTATAACTGAAAATTTGTACTCATGTCCCCATATCTTGAACCCCCTATCTCCTGACCTCTCTACCCTCTGGTTCTATGGATTGAACATCTTTTTATGTCCTTATGCGGTATTTACCCAGTAAAATATCTCTTCATGTCTTTTGTCCATTTTCCAATATATATATATATTTTTTTACTGTTGAATTTCGAGAGTTCTTTTTTTCTTTTTTTTAATGTTTATTTATTTTGGAGAGAAAGGAACAGAGCGTGAGCAGGGGAGAAGCAGAGAGAGAGGGAGACACAGGATCCGAAGCAGGCTCCAGGCTCTGAGCTGTCAGCCCAGAGCCGGATGCGGGACTCAAACTCGCAAACCGCGAGATCACGACCTGAGCAGAAGTTGGATGCTTAACCAGCTGAGCCACCCAGGCACCCTGAAAGTTCTTTTTGTCAGATATGTGGTTTGCAAATATTTTCTCTCAGTCCGTAGGTTGGTTTTTCATTTCCTTCACATGGGCTTTCCCAGAGCCAAAGTTTTAATTTTGATAAGATCCAGTTTATTCCTTTAGATGTCAGTTTATTCCAGTTTGTTCCTTTCGATGTCAGTTCTGAGAACTCTGCTTAGCTTTAGATAACATTTTACTCCCACTTTTTTTCTAACAGTCTAAAGTCTATGATCCATTTTGAGTTGGTTTTCCATACAAGGTGTGAGGTTAAGGTTGGAATTCAGTTTTTTGCTTCTGGATGTCAACTTGATCCAACACCGTTTGTTGAAAAGGCTGTCCTTTCATCAAATTGATCTTGTACCTTTGTCAAAAATCAGTTGAGCGTATTTCTGGGTCCTCTATTCTGTGTTTTGGGTCCATGTGTCTATCCCTCTACACTCATTTTTAAATTATTTTATTTAATTTTCATCATGATAAGTGTATTCTTTAATCCCCGTCACCTATTTCCTCCCATCCCCCCACCCACCTTCCCTCTGGTAACCATCAGTTGTCCTCTGTAGTTAAGAGTCTATTTCTTGGTTTATCTCTCTCTTTTTTCCTTTGTTCATTTGTTTTTTTCTCAAATTCCACATATGAGTGAAATCATATGGTGTCTGTCTTTCTCTGACTTATTTTGTATTCTCTAGCTCTATCCACGTCATTGCAAATGGCAAGATTTCATTCCTTTTCATGGCTGAATAACATTCCGTTTGTATGTATATACACATCTCTATCCATTCATCAGTTGATGGACACACGGGCTGCTTCCATAATTTGGCTATTGCTAATAATGCTGCTATAAACATAGGGGTGCATGTATCCATTTGAATTTGTGTTCTTGTATTTGGGGGGTAAATCCCCAGTAGTGTGATTACTGGATCAAAGGGTAGTTCTACTTTTTTTTTCTTTTTTTGAGAGAGTGCTTGCGTGCACATATGCACACATGCACGCACCCAAGTTGGGGAGGGTCAGAAGGAGAGGGAGGGAGAGAATCTTAAACAGGGACCACCCTCAGCGCAGAGCCCTATGTGGGGCTCGATCTCACAACTGTGAGATCATGACCTGAGCCAAAATCAAAAGTCATAGGCTTAACCAACTGAGCTACACAGACGCCCCTGGGGTAGCTCTATGTTTAATATTTTGAGGACCCTCCACACTGTTTTCCACAGTGGCTGCACCAGTTTGCATTCCCGCCAACGGTTCGTGAGGGTTCCTTTTTCTCTGCATCCTCACCAACACCTGTTTTTTTGGTGCATTTCTTGTGGTTTTGATTGTAAGCATTCTGTATCTCATTGTAGTTTTGATTTGCCTTTCCCTGGTGATAAGGAAGTCGAGCATCTTTTCATGTGCCTGTTGGCCATCTGGATATCTTCTTTGGAGAAACGTCTGTTCATACCTTCTGCCCATTTTTTATTGGATCATTTGTTTTGGGGGGGGGTGTTGAGTTGTATCAATTCCTTACATATTTTGGATACTAACCTTTTATTTGGATATGTCATTTGCAAATACCGTCTTAACTCCAGTAAGTTGCCTTTTAGTTTTGTTGATTATTTTCTTCCCTGTGCAGAAACTTTTTATGTTGATGTAGTCCCAAGAGTCCCAATTTTTGGTTTTGCTTCCCTTGCCTCAGGAGACATATCTAGAAAAAAAGTTGCTATGGCCGATGTCAAATCATGGTGTGCTCTCTTCAAGGATTTTTATGGTTTCACATCTCACGTTTAGGTCTTTAATCCGCTTTGAGTTTTATTTTTGTGCATGGTGGAAGAAAGTAGTCCAGTTTCATTCTTTTATATTATATTCTTTCATTCTTTTATCTGTCCAGTTTTCCCATTTGTCGTTCAGCACCATTTGTCGAAGACACTTTTTCCTATTTATATTCTTTCCTCCTTTGTGGAAGATTAATTGACCATATAATCGTGTATTTATTTCTGGGTTTTCTATTCTACTTCCATTGATCTATGTGTCTTTTTTTTTTTTTTTGCTAGTACTATGCTTTTTTGATTGCTACAGATTTGTAATAGAACTTCTAGTCTGGGAATGTGATAACTCCAGTTTTGGTTTTCTTTTTCAAGATTACTTTGGCTACTCAGGGTCTTTTGTGGGTCCATACAAATCGTAGGGTTGTTTGTTCTAGTTCAGTGAAAAATGCTGTTGGTATTTTGATAGGGATTGCATTATATCTGTAGACTGCTTTGGGTAGTACAGACATTTTAATAATATTTGTTCTTCAACCCATGAGCATGAAATGTCTTTCCACTTTTTTCTATCATCTTGAATTTCTTTCGTCAGTGTTCTATAAAACTATAGTTTTCACAGTACAGGTCACCTACCTCTTTGGTTAAGTCTATTGGTTAAGATTATTTATTTATTTATTTATTGGTGCAAGTATAAATGGGATTGTTTCTTTTTATTTTTAATGTTTAGTTTTGAGAGGGACAGAGACAGAATGTGAGTGGGTTGGGGCAGAGAGAGAGGGAGGCACAGAATCCGAAGCAGGCTCCAGGTTCCGAGCCGTCCGCACAGAGCCTGACGCGGGGCACGAACTCACGAGCCATGAGATCATGACCTGAGCCGAAGTCGGACACCCAATCAACTGAGCCACCCAGGTGCCCCTGTTTCTTTCTTTTTTAAGTTTATTTCTTTTGAGAGAGACAGCACAAAGTGAGGGAGAGGCAGAGAGAAAGGGGAACAGAGAATCCCAAGCAGGCTCTGCACTGTCAGCCCGGAGTTGCAACTCGTGAAACCGAAACCGATCAGGACCTGAGCCGAAACCAGGAGTCGGACGCTTAACCGACTGAGCCACCCAGGCGCCCGGAGGGATTGTTTTCTAAATTTCACTTTCTGCTGCTTCATTATTAGGGCCTGGGAATGCAATAGACTTCTGTACGTTGATTTTGTATCCTACGACTTTACTGAATTCATTTATCAATTTTAGTAATTTTTTGGTGGACTCGTTCGGGTTTTCTTTGTCATGTCATCTGTAAATAGTTTTTCTTCCTGACCAGTTTGGATGCTGTTTTTTCTTTGCTTGGCTAATTGCTGTGGCGAGGACATATGATACAATGGCCGAATAAAAGTGCTGAGAGTGGACTTCCTTGTCTTGTTCCTAACCTTAAGGGAAAAGCTCTCAGATTTTCACCACTAGTATGATGTTGGCTGTGGGCTTTTCACATAAGGCTTTTATTATGTTCCCTCCAGACCTACTCTGCAGCTTTTGGGTTTTTTGTCATGAATGGATGTACTTTGTTGAATGCTTTTCCTGCCTCTATTGAAATGATCATACGGTTTTATCCCTTTTCTTATTGACGTGATATATCGATTGTTTTGCAAATCCTGAACCACCCTACCCTTGCATCCCGGGAATAACTCCCACTTAATGGTGGTGTATGATTTTTAAAATGTATTTTAATGTATTTAATGTTGGGTTTAGTTTGCTAATATTTTGTTGGGGATTTTTGCATCTGTATTCCTGAGAGTTCTGGCCCGTAGTTCTCTTTTTTTGTGGTATATTTATCTGGGTTTGGTATCAGGGTGATCCTGGCCCTATAGAATGAATTTGGAAGTTTTCTTCCCTCTTTTACTTTTTGGAATAGTTTGAGAAGAATAGGTATTAACTCTTCTTTAAATGTTTGGTAGAATTCACCTGCAAAGCTGTCTAGTTCTGGACTTTTGTTTTTTGAGAGTTTTGGTTGGTTTGTTTTATTACTGATTCAATTTCATTGCTGGTAATTGGTTCTGTTCAGATTTTCTGTTTCTTCCTGCTTCAGTGTTGTAGGTTATATGTTTCTTCTAGGAATTTATCCATTTCTGCTAACTTGTCCAATTTGTTGGCATATAGGTTTTCATAATATTCTCTTACAATTGTTTGCATTTCTGTGGTATTGGTTATTCCTCCTCTTTCATTAATGATTTTGTTTATTTGGTTTCCCTCTCTCTCCCTTCTTTTTGATGAGTCTGTCTAAAGACAAACTTGTTGATCTTTTCAAAGAACCTCCTATCAGTTTCATTGATCTGTTCTTTTTTTAGGGTCTATATCATGTATCTCTGCTCTAATCGATTACCTCTTCCTTTTGCTGGATTGGGTTTTGTTTGTTCTTTTTCCTCTACACTTCCTTGATTATTGTAACTATTAATTGTAAGCTTTAATATAGAGTAGGGTAATTGCTCTGTTTGGTTCTTTTTTGCTGAGATGGTTCAGTTATTCTAGGGCCTGTACTTTTCCATGTAAATTTTAGAATAAGTCTGTCTACAAAAAATACTTGATGGGATTTTGATGGAAATTGCATCAAATCTATAGGGCAATTTGGGGGGCATTGACATCTTAGTTATGTTGAGTCTTACAATCCATGAACACAGTATATCTCTCCGTTTATTTAAAATTTTAAAAAACTTCTTTCATCAGCATTCTGTAATGCTCAGCATACCAATTCTATAACTTTTTGCTAAGTGTGGCCTAAGCATGTCATTTTTATTCAAATGATTATAAATGACATTGTGTTTTACATTTTGGTTTATGTACTTTCATTGTTAATATATAGAGATGTGACTGATTTTTATGAATTGATGTATCTTATGATCTTTCTGAGCTTACGTATTAATGCTAAAAGTTTTGTAGATTCCTTTAGACTTTCTATGTAGACAAACATAGCATCTGCAAATAGAGACAGATTTATTTCTTCCCTTCTGTCCGTATTCCTTTTATTTCTTTTTCTGGCTATATTCAATGGCTAGAACTCCCAGTACTATGTTGAATAAGAATGATGAGAGTAGCCATTCTTGCTTTGCTCCCAGTCTTAGGGGGAAGAGAGGCTTTCACCATTAGGTAGTCTGAGAGCTGTAGAAAATTACTTTTTATCAAGTTAATTCCTCCTTATTGCTAACTTGCCGAGAGCTTTTATCACACATTGTGTGTGTGTGTGTGTGTGTGTGTGTGTGTGTTTAAAAATACACATAGCGGGGCGCCCGGGTGGCTCAGTCGGTTAAGCGTCCGACTTCAGCTCAGGTCATGATCTCGCGATCTCGCGGTCCGTGAGTTCGAGCCCCGCGTCGGGCTCTGGGCTGACGGCTCAGAGCCTGGAGCCTGCTTCCGATTCTGTGTCTCCCTCTCTCTCTGCTCCTCCCCCGTTCATGCTCTGTCTCTCTCTCTCTGTCTCAAAAATAAATAAACGTTAAAAAAAATACACATAGCATAACAATTATAATTTTATCCATTTTAGAGTATGAAATCCAGTGACGTTAGGTACATTTGCATCGTTGTGCAATCACCACCACTATTTCCAGAACATTTTCATTACCTTAAATAGGGACCCCATTCCCATGAAGCAGTTACTCCTCATTCTTTCCTCTCCTGAGAAATCACAAATCTACCCTCTATCTGTATGCATTTGCCTGCTCTAGATGACTAATATTATTCCATTTGAATAATACAATATATGGTCTTTTGTGTCCGGCTTCTTTCATTCGGTATAATGTTTCCAAGACCCATTCATGTTGCAGCATGTTTCTGTACCTCCATTTCTTTTTTGGCTGAATAAGATTCTGATGTGTGGGTATAACACATTTTGTTCATACATTGATGCACATTTGGGTTATTTCCGCCTTTTGGCCATCAACACATACTGCTATGAACATTTGTGTACAGGTTTTTGCGTAAACACTCGCTTTCCATTTTTTTGAATCACGTGATAATTCTATGCTTATTTTTTTTTTCAAGAATCACCAGACTTTTTCCAAAGCAGCGGCACCATGTCACGTTCCCACCAGCAATGTAGAGTTCCAACATCTTTACAAACTTGTTATTTTCCTTTCACAAGTTATTATTATGGGCATCCTAGTGGGATTGGAGTGGTTTTAAGGGGCTAGCCCGGACTGGTACAATGCAATCCACCGATACAACAGTGGATCCCATGATTATGGGGACCCTGGGTCTGGGGTGATGAGTAAGTTATGTGGGATCCCATGTGGGTTAATTCGACGCTTCCTAGGTCTTCAGCCACTGGTGCTAAGGCCCGGTGGGCAGAAAGGGCAAACTCAGATCCAGAGTATGGGTCTTTTCCTGTTAGAATTATCTCTGCACTTAGATTAGATTAATCGAAGCAGTCAACTTGCATCCAAAGGCCAGTTGGTCTCCTAGAGGAATAGAGCCATCCAGAGGGCTGGCTTCGATCTGTTGCTGACAGGTTAGATATTCAGTCCTGGTGAGCTCACACTGTAGGGCCCCTACATAGCCTCCATTTCTCCACCATGGCCACTCTGGTCGCTCTGGTCATGTACCTATTTTGTTGTATCTGGGGTCATCAATGATCAAGATTGGCTGATGTCAACTGGTCGTTTTGCCTCCTTGGTTGTTTAGTCCTTCTTCCATGGTAACTGCTCTCTGGTGGGTATTTTTAAAAAGATTTTATCTTACTTTATTTTGTTTTATTTTATTTTATTTTATTTTATTTTAAGAGACAGAGTGAGCGAGTATGGGGAGAGGGGCAGAGAGGGAGAGAGAGAATCCCAAGCAGGCTCCGCACTGAGCGTGGAGCTCTATCCCACAACCATGAGACCTGAGCTGAAATCAAGAGTCGGATGCTTAACCAACTGAACCACCGGGGCGCCCCAAAGATCTTATTTTTAAGTGATCTCTACACCCAAGGTGGGGTTCCAACTTACAACCCTGAGATCAAGAGTCACATGCTCTACCGACTGAGCCAGCCAGGCACCCCTCTGGTGGGTATTAATGTGAGTTACAAAGATCGTCACTTTTCATACCCACTCCCATGTGATCATCCCATTCTTCCACCCTAGACTTCCTTATTCCCCATCTTTTTTCCTCATCTGTTTTCAGACCTCTGACCAGACAGCCAGGCCATTTGCCCCCACCCACAAGTCATGGATTTGCTAACCTTGGGCCACTTCTCCTTCCAAACTGAGTACGTGATGAGGTGCTCTGCCCATCGAGAGAACTTTCTCTGTAGACTTTCTCTGTCCATTGAGAAGGAAGAGAAGCAAAGGGAAAGGAAGGGGAGGGAAGGGAAGGGGAGGGAAGGGCAGGGCCGCTGCCTTTCATTTTTGGCTTTGATCCACCTACCAAGCTGACCCCCTACCCATCTGTAAATTCGGTTCAGGCTTTCATCCTCCGTTGGCTGTTCTTAAGGGAGGCTGTTGACCGCCGTAAGTGTGAGCGGAGGTGGGGGGGCCTCTGGTGCAGTTCACTCACGTCTTCTGGTCTCGCTGGTTCCTATCCTGCATGCACCATTTGGATCTTACGGTGACGGCTGCTGGGCCCACACTATCTATGGCTCAGGGGGTCTGATAGAACCCAATCAATCGTGAGAATTTCTGAATGCTGGTCACTTGGTGCCCCATGGCCAGATGCTCTGTTTCTACCAGGGTGTAGCTGCCACTGAAGGCTTGACCTTGCATCCACACTAGAGGTCCCCTCGCTGGGGCTCACCACAAGCTGCACAAGGCATATTTTCCCACCAGTGGTATTCCTAAGACTGTGTCTTCCAGATTATATGTGCTCCAAAGGGCTCTCTGTGCCAGCCTGGGTTTGCTGCAGAGAGCTTTCCTGCTCTGGGTCCTACTCAAAGCTGGAAGTCATTGGAAAACCCAGTATATGGGCCAGAGCAGTATTTCTGAATGTGGATTTGTTGCCTCCAGACCTAAACAGCCCCACGAGGCTTTAGGATTTATTGCTTGCGCTTGGGAGGTGCAAGATGCAATGAGTTGGGGGAATGGTATGGAAGTGTGGGGGCTAGGGGGTGTCTCAGTAGGCCCTGATCACTGGACCCTTAAAGAATTTTACTGATGAGGCAGACCTCTGAATCTTTGTAGGATTTATCTCCCATCCACTGGACTGCATATGCTTTGTCTCCAGCATACCAGCCACTCGCTTATCTAGCTAGACTAACATAATATAATTATCAATGTCGTACATCAATACAAACTTGCGTTGGATACCCCAGATCTCTTTGGTAGACAGGATAATCAACATGGCACCGTGGCAAAACTGTAAATGTCTGTTGTTGCCTGGTTCACATGAATGGGGACTCCTGCCGATCATCTTTTCCAGCTGGGACAGAAAAAAAGGCACTGGCCAAGTCAATATCAATAGCCACATACCATGAATGTAGGGCTGCTCTAAAAAGAATGCCACGTCAGGCACAGCAGCTGTCTGCTGGGGACTGCCTGGCAGAGTTTGTGGTAGCCTACAGTTATCTTTCACGCCCCTCTGGTTTCTGCAGGGACCAGCGTGGAGAACTAAACAGAGAAAATGAGGACCACTATGCCTACATCCTTGAGATTCTGACATATAAAACTAGTTTCTATCATTCCCGTGGGATGCCGTATTATTATTATTTTTATTTACTATCTTGGCTGGGCGTTGAAAAAGGGAAGGAAGTCACATCGGAGACCTCCCCCACTTGGTCTTCCTCATATGAAGGGTACACCAAACAGAAGATATGTCAATCCCAATGACACATCTGAGGGCTAGAGAAGACCACCGAGTGGGTCCCTGGACCAGTGGATCCACTGTAAGCTGAGCCTTCGACAGGAATCATCTATCCTCTGGCCACCATATACCCCTATTCTTACAAGAAGCCAGGCGTGATGCTGGCTATCGATGTCACCTCAAATCTAGTGTCTAATAGTCCTTTAACTGTTTGACTATTCCCCAACTCCAGGGCACAGTTACCCAAGTAGATAGCCATAGGTCCCTTTGGAAAAAGGACGGGAGAGTAATGACTCTCCTGGTATATTTGCTGTGATGTTGTAGGAGTCTGCCTACCAGGAACTTGGCATCATCTTCAACCAATGGGTCCCAGCTCTGGAACCTTGGCAAGGGATCACAGATTTTTTTTTTTTGCTCAGATGACTGTCCTCAGCTTCTTGGTCACCTATCCTTGCCTTCTTCTGACGATACAAGCTGAGGTGGACCCTTGCCAGTGCTAACTGCCCTTGGGATCGCCGTGTTTTATTAGGCATCTTACGGTTCCATCATCCCCATTGCTGTCAGTGAGCCTAGCTCTGTAATGGCCTTTTCTGTCAGCCCTGACGTCACCTTTGTAGGAGACCCGTCACCGAACTTTATAGTGATAATGGTTCCATCCTACCAGGGCATTCCTCCTGACCTTGGACGAGTCTGTGTCTTCCGGATGACGTGGATTCTTGTGGAATGTAATCATTTGGTGGCTCTTCTGGCTGTACGTAGTACATCCACTTGAGTTCACCGTTGGCGACTCTTTCAATCCCTTCCTTTACCATCTGCAGCAGCAATTCCGGATTTACTTAGCTTTGGGGTCATCATCTCCTGGGGCCCTTGCCAGGGCGTTAAACCCTATCTCTTGGAAGAGTGCTTCCAATTCAATAAGCTCTCCCCTCTGCGACCTTACATTCTGGCTCCCACGACCAAGTGCCCCTGGTCTCCAGTCCCAGGAGCCCATGCCTCCTGCCCATGTGTGCTGGCTAGATCTTGCAACATCCTTGGGGGATCTTCCTTTTCTTGCATTATTAGAGCCAGCGTGTCCCCAACAGAGCTATGCTGCAACCAGCTACTGGCCTAGTTGACAAGAGGGGTCTTGGCAAGGGGGCAGGTCCCGAGGGGGGCCCATGTTGTCCTGTAAGGTCTCAGACCTTACAACATCAAACCAGAAGGGAGTGACTTTCCTTGAGGGATGGACACTTCTGCAGGCTCACAGGGTTAGCAAAATCAGATGTTCTAAATATTTAGGTCACCTATGTGTCAGGGTCCTGTTTTTGCCTTCAGGATACTGACCTTGACATAACAGACTGGGGGTGTTAACTTCCTTTGGCACTCAGCCCTGACATCAAGTCCTGAACCTGGTCCTTAGCTTTTCCCTGGGCCTCCTGCTGTGGGACACGGGAACCTATTTGTAAGCTACGAAGGAGGCCCTGTGGCTTTCACATATGGCTTTTAATTATCTATTAATCACCCACAGCTTTTTGCTGTCTTTTCCTAGGACATCAGTGGCACTTAGCAATAATTATCTAATATATTTTTCCCTTCCTTTGCACAGATAGGAGCTATAAATTCTCAGACACTGGAAAATGAACTACGGAAGGCATATTCAAGAAGGAGTCACACTTGGAATGAGGGCAGAGTGGGTTCCTTGTTTTATGGTTATGTGTGTTTTATGCACATGAATAAAAAGATTGAGGTCATATCATTCATTTGCTCAAAACCTTCCAGAGCCACGGTGGCTTCCAGGCATGTTCCTGCCTCAGGGCCTTTGCACTTGCTGTTGCCTTTGCCTAGATTACTTTCCCTCCGATATTTTCATAACTCTCTCTGCCTTCTTCTTCAGATATTTAATAAAAGTGTCTTCTCCTTCATGGAAACTTCATTAGCCTGCTCCCCATCTCCAACACATACCTACTCCCTTCCCTTCTCTGCTGAGTCTCTCCTTAGTACGTGTCAGTACTTAATATACAACATGCTTTGTCCGACAATGTCTTGTCGAACTTCCCTCTCTAAATATAACCTCTATGGGGTGTCTGGGTGGCTCAGTTGCTTGGGTGTCAAACTTCAGCTCAGGTCATGATTTCACAGTTTGTGGGTTCGAGCCCCGCGTCGGGCTCTGGGCTGACAGCCCAGAGCCTGGAGCCTGCTTCGGATTCTGTGTCTTCCTCTCTCTCTGCCCCTCCCCCACTCACTCTCTGTCTCTCTCCGTCTCTCAAAAGTGAATAAGCGTTAAAAAAAATAAGAAAATACTTTAAATGTAACTTCTACAAGCACAGAGCTTTTTGTCCCGCCTTCCCCCCCTCCCCCATTGCTTCGTCTTCAACACCTACAATAGTGCCTCGCACGTAGAAAAATTTGTCAAATTAATAATCTTGAAAATAATCTTGAAACTTCTGAGCAAGTGAAGAAAGTGAAGAGGACGTGTGGGAGGGGCAGAGAAAGAGAATCCCTAGCAGGCTCTGCAATGCCAGACATGGGGCTCGACCCCATGAACCAAGAGATCACGACCTGAGCTGAAATCCAGAGCTGGGGGCTTAGCCGACTGGGCCACCCAGGCACCCCTCTTTTATCTCTTTTCTTTTTTAAAAAATTTAAAAAAACGTTTACGTTTGAGAGAGGGAGAGAGAGCGTGAGCAGGGGAGGGGCAGACAGACAGCGGGTCTGAAGCGGGCTCCGCGCTGACAGCCGAGAGCCTGACGCGGGGCTTGAACTCACCAACCATGAGACCATGACGTGAGCCGAGATCAAGAGGCAGACGCTTAACTGACTGACAAGAGTCAGGCGCCCCTCCTTTCTTTCTTTGAATGAGACATTTTTTATTGAGATAAAACTCACCTAACAAAGTAACCAAAGTGTGCAAATGGCAGTTGAGGAATGTGGGAGAAATCTGGGATTAGGCTCAAATTCCAGCTCTACCCTTTGCCACCTGCCTTCTGAGCCCCAGCTTCCCCCCCCCCCCCCCGCTTCTCTCTTTATAGAGAGAGATCATTTCCCATTACCGGATTTCTCATGCTGGGGTTGTGAGTTCAGAGATAAAAACGTCCTCCTGGTGGTTAACTAGTGAGGTGCCCCGAGGCAAAATGCCCTAATTGGAACTCAGACAGAAAACCAGAGCCCTAGGCCATCTCACGGCAGTTGGGAGCCGAGAGAGCTCTGGGGAACGCGGTGGGCCTGAGCGTGGAAGGACTGGTGTGGCCGGGGCGCCACCAGGGGTCATTCTTGCCCAGAGACCCAGTCGGTGTCCGGTGAACAGTCCAGGCTGCCTGTTATTGCGCGTCCCGGACACCAGAGGGCGCCATCAGAACATAGATCTTTTTTTTTTTTTTTTTTTTTTTTTTTTAGTCGTGCCCACCAGCGTTCCCACCAAGGCCTGTTTGGATGAGGACATGGTCTCTGCAAGCAACTGGAAAAAAAACGCAGCCTCTGCTTGCACTGCACCCCTCTCGAAGTAGCACAGATCCGAAGGTGATGGTGCATCTGGGGCTGTCTTGCCAGGAATCAGGCTGACCTGATATAAATTCCCTGTTTACTCCAGGCCTGTCCCCCACCTCCCTCCTTCTTTCCTTCCTTAACGCAAAGAGTTGCTGTTCTAATGCATCAGCTTTCTCTAAGTTTGGCATACACGTCGTCCTTAAAGTAGGGTCCTTCGGAAGCACACCTTAAAACGCCACTGGTTAAAGGGCCCCTGGGTGGCCCAGGGGGTTACACATCTCCCTTCGGCCCAGGTCATGATCCCACGGTTTGTGAGTTTGAGCCCCGCACTGGGCGCGCTTGGTGCAAAGCCTGTTTCAGATCCTCTGTCCCCCCCTCTCTCTCTGCCCTTTCCCCGTTCTCTCTCTCTCTCAAAAAGAAGAAAAGAAACTGAAAATGCCACTGGTTAATGTTCCTACTCGTGCCCACATAAAAACCAAGTTGCTGCATGAGTTTGCACTCAGATGAAGTGTCGGGGGGCGGAGGCAGGGGCGCTTCCGTCCTGCATCCCTGTCTGTTCAAGTTGGCAGGAACAGGTGCCCGTCAGCCTCTCCTTCCTCCACTGTCTTCTTCATCCACGTCTGTGGGGCCCAGACAAGGCTTGGCCCCTGGTCTTAAGAATCCACACCACACCCGGCTCTGACATCTTGAGAGGCAGGATGGTGCCACGCGCCCCGCCTGCCCGCTTTGCGCCGCCTGACCTCACCCGGCCCTGAGAGCCTCCGGCCGACGTGCTCGTTCAACCACAGATGGTGTTCCCCGCAGGAGATTCCCCAAAGCCTGCGCTCCCTTCACCATTGAGGTCACAGCCCCGGAGCCCTTACGTTTCTCTCTCTCTCTGTCAAAATAAAAAAATAAACCTTAAAAAAAAAAAAAAAAAAAGAGGAAACGAGGACACAGACGCACAGAGGGAAGACGATGTGAAGACCGAGAAAGAAGGCGGCCGTCCACAAGCCAAAGACAGGCTGGCTCCGCCCCCAACCTTGATCTTGGCCTTGTAGCCTCCAGAATTGTGCGAAAATCCTGTTTAAATCAGCCGGGCTGCGGGGCGTTGTTGCAGCAAACCCGGGAGCTGAGAACTCGGTGTGTGAGAGGTGGCCAGGAAACCCGTCAGGAGCGGGCGGACGGCCTTCCAGTGACACGCATCGAAGAGAGGCTGACAGAGCGGCTGGGGACGATGGGGACGCTGTCTTTGGAGAGAGTTGTTGAGGTGCAAGGATCCCCTGCGGGGAGCTGGAGGGTCCCCCTTCTTCCCTCAAGGCCTGGTTGGGGAGGGGGGCACCCCAGGGAGACCGTGTGGAGAAGCGGGTATGTGTCCCTGGAACAGGGGGCCCAGGGTCCGGGTGTCTTTTTTTTTTTTCACTATTTAATTCAATTTTATTATTTTTCTGATTAGAAGTAGTAGAATCACATTCCTCTATTTTTTTTTTTTTATTGAGATGGGCTTCACACACTGTAAATTCACCCTCTCAATGTGTGCCTTCCACTCCAGAATATTGTCATCCGCGAAGAAACCCTGTGCGCCCTCCCGTCTCCCCAACAGCCTCCCCACGGCCGTGATCTACGTTTTCCCTGTGGATTTGCCTATTCTGGGTATCGTAGCTGTAATCACACAATATCTGCCCGGTTGGGGGGACGTGCTTGCCTTCTGTTGATCCGTTCCTCCGGCGAGGGACATCTGGGTTGTTTCCACCCCCGGGGCTCTTGTGAATAGTGCGGCCGTGAACACTCGCGTGTACAAGGCTTTGCTTGAGTCTCTATTTTCCACTCTTTGGGGCACGACCCTAAGAGTTTGGAACTGCTGACCATGCGGTAATTTGACTTTCTATAGAACTGCCGAGCCCGGAGATTGGTTTTAATGAGCTCCCCTCCCCAACTAGCAAGTTGTTAATTGCCTTCTACCAACTCCATTATTCCCATTTTGTAGACTGAGTACAACTGATGCTCAGAAACTTGCCCGAGGCCAAATGCTCATCAAGGACCAGCCAGGACCCCAACTAGGTCTGCTGAGGCTCAAGCCTGTGGCCACCGCCCTCCCCTCCCCCAGCCATCAGGAGCCTCTCTTTCTAGGGCTGGACTGGGCTTCACCCCGATGCTGGGATCTCTGGGCTCCAGCGACAGAGAGCTGGACAGAGGGTCCTGACCTCTCTGGCCACGTGGCCCCTTCCTGAAGGAGAGGGCAGAGAGAGCGCTCATGGCCTTTAGCTCTGGCTGTCCCCTTCCATGGCAGGGCTCGGAGAACTCACCGGTGGGCTGGTGGGAGCCCATGTCCCAGCTGACCCAGGGCCAGGGAAAGGTGTTGGTGTTTCACCGACTGAGCTGCTCTGTCCTGATGCCACTGGCAGGCCTGCTGCCCAGGGAGGAGCCTTGGCCCCTTGCCGGTGCGCCTGGAGCCCACGGCGCGCTGCACAGACTTCCCACCTCCCTGGTCCCTCACTGAGGGCAGGAGCCTCCCAATCAGCCCCTCGAGCCCGATGGACCCAGAGCCCAAGCCTGGAGCCGTCGAAAGCCCTGCAGAAATGCAACGAAAGGACAACCACAGGACAGAAGTGCAACAGAATGTCTAATGAAAGTATTCATAAAAGCAACGCTTCATTGATTGTTCACTCTTCTATCTGTAAACGTGTCCTTACGGTTGGACGCCGATTTGTAGGCTTTCTTCATCTTGCTTTGCAAGATTTCTTGGATAGGCATGGTGATATTGAGGAAAAATGCTGGCTGTCCCACACTTTCAGTAAATCTGATCGTCGGTGTTGGATGTGGGAGACTTTGAATGTGTTACGTACGTTAGGTGATGGGCGCCTGGGGCCTTGGAAAGGTCTGGACACACCCTGCACAAGCTGGGGGTCCATCTGGGCTTCCGTTTCTCAGAGGGGAGGGAACAGGAAGCCCACGAACGGGGTGCCGGGTCAGCCCCAGGCCGTCCTAGGAGCTCGTAGCTGTTGGCAGAGGGTGGCTTCGAGGCCGTTCCAGGTCCAATGGTAGTGTCTCTGGTTGCCTCACCAAGAAGACTGAGGCTTGGGCCTTGTACTTTTCAAATTTTGAGGTCCAGTTCGCAAAGCTTTACCGAGTACCTGCTCAAGCCCAGTTTTCTGGCAGGCCCTGGGGATTCGGAGCTTGGGGACTGAGGGGGTCCCTCCAGGGGTCAGGATAAATGGTGAGTGCGGGGGGTGGGGCGTGCGCCACAGGAGCCAGGACCCTGGGGCAGGCTCCCAGGGCATGGACTTGATTTCTGGAAGGAGGGGTGGAGGGCCCTGCAGGCTGAACACCCATCTTCAGCCGCCTGGAGGTGTCCCCGGGCTTGTGAAAGCACAAAGCAGCTGGGACCAGGCTGGGGCAGGCGACCAGGCCGCGTCTGCATTTCGGACGGATCGTTCTGCTGCGGGTGCAGAAGATACCGGGACGAGCCTGGAGGCCGGCGGCCAGTTAGAAGGCTAATGTCACGGTGCACACGGGAGCCAAAGCAGGGATGTTGCGAAATGGAGAGGCGATTCGTTTCCTGGCCGGCTGGAACCGAGTACTGCAAACTGGGTGGCTTCACGCGACAGCGATGTATTTTTTTCCCCTTCTGGAGGCTGGAAGCCCAAGTATCCACAGGGCTGTGCTCTCTCTGCGGCTCTAGGAGACCCCTTCCTCGCCTCTTCCTAGCTTCTGGCTGTGGCCGTGATGTAAGTACATCACTGCAGTCCCCGTCTCCAGCACATGGTGTCCCCGTGTGCTCTTATCCTCTCTATTCAGGACCCCAGTTGTGTTGGAATAAGGGGTGGTCCTAGTCCAGTATGACCTCATCTTGATTTACATTTTTTTAAAGTTTATTTTGAGAGAGAGAGAGAGAGAGCCTGAGTCGGGGAGGGGCAGAGAGAGAGGGAGAGAGAGAATCCCAAGCAAGGCTCCGCTCTGTCAGCACAGAGCCTGATGGGGGGCTTGAACTCACGAACCGTGAGATCATGACCTGAACCTGAATCACATCAAGAGTCCGGACACTTAATTGACTGAGCCACCCAGGCGCCCCTCGTCTTGATTTACATCTTAATTACATCTGCAAAGACCCCATTGGCAAGTGAATGTAGCAGGAGGAGAGCCAGGGGGCTGTGGGTCCTGCAAGGGAAAGAGGGGACATTTCAAGCATGACAGCGGAGAAGGGGCAAATGGAGAGGCAGCAGCGTTCAACGGGGGAGGCTGAAACTGTCATGGGCCTTCCCACGCGGTGTCCCCTGGCTACTTCTGCGTGAGCACTTTCAGCGGGGTGGGCGGGAGCCAGACTGCTGGGTTCCAGAGAGGGAATGCCGACTCTGTGCTATTACAGAGACAACACCGGTGCTGGAAGGACGCAACGGGTCCCCAGGGAAGGAAAAGAGGCACCAAAAACATCCTGGGGGGGATTGGAAAGAACTCGGGGAGAAGCGCTTGTCTCCTGCCACCAGGGGGCGATCTGCACCCGCCCTTCGGAAACACTCGCACAGGCGGCAGGAGGCGAAATGTACTGATCCACGAACTGAAATTCCTCCCTGCAGCTTTCCAGGAGCAGCAGAGGCCGGTGTACAATAAATGAACGTGTGTGGTGAAGTTGCTGGCTCAAATGCATTATACATTTTGGTATAGAAAAACTGCTCCACTCTTCTCTCTTTTCACAGATTCGGTGACCTCAAGATGGGGACCCTCGAGATAAGTTGGTGGTGAGGTTGGGAAAGGAGAGGAATTTAGGCTAATCCGGAAGGAGACTCCCAGAAGGGCAGATGTTCAGACGGGAACCCTTCTCTGGAGAAATTTCCCTTTGGATCCAGATGCATTTTGGGGGGGTCCTAACAAGATGGTGAATGAACACAGCTGTCTTCCCCTGACCCTTGGGAAGTTACAAAAGGAAGAAGGGAACTTACAGATCCTGGGATCTAATATCAAAATGACAAGAAACACCTTAGGAGTCAAAAGGTGGTTGGGGTCTACGGGGCGGGGGGCGGGAAGCAGCCACAGAGGTTAGTTTGGGGCCGAACTTTTTTCTTAATCTTAATGTTTGTTTTTATTTTGCTTGAAGTATAGTTGACATGTTAGTTTCAAGTGTATGATGTGGTGATTGGACAGGTCAATCGCCTGGGCTATGCTCCCCCACAAACGTGGCTACCACCCGTCACCATACGGCACGGCGACAATAATACCATTGATGAGGGTCCCTCGGCGGTACCTTTCATGTCTGTGACTTATTCATTCCAGAGCTGGAAGCCTGTGTCTCACACTCTCCTTCACCCATATTGCTTATTCCCTTTATCTCCCTTCTCCGTGGCAGCCACCCGTTTGTTGTCTGTACTTACGGGTCTGTTTCTGCTTTTTACTTGTTTATTCATGTGTTTGGTTATATTGATGTTATGTAAGTGAAATCGTACGGCATTTGTCTTTCCTTGTCTGACTCATTTCACTTAGCCTCACAGCGTCCAAATCCATCCATGTTATCGAAAACGTCAAGATCTCCTTCCGTTTTATGGCTGAATAGCGGGGTAGAGCTTTTTGCTGTGTCCTTGCTGTCTCCCACCTCGCTTTGGGCATGTTGCTCACCGCAGGGCCCGCCGTCCCCGTGTGACAACTGGAATGTCGTTGGGATGAAGGTAGCAGAGCCACCATCAGCCTGTGACCCCGAATGACCTTTTGGAGCAGAAACCCCCAACTTTCTCTCTTGTTGCAGACATATGCACTGTCATATGAGAGAGGAAGAAACTCCCATGTGTGAAGTCATTCATTACATGTCTGAGTCTGTTACACAGCCCACTCTACCCTAATACAAGACTCTGGGTCTGAATCAAAATTCAGAACTTCTGTTTAAAGAAGGGCCCATGGACAGAGTTAACGGAAGGGTGACACATTGGGAAAAGATGTGTCATCCGATGTAAACAAGGGATTAACTCTCCTGGATAAGAAATTCGTATAAAGTAACTAAGCACCACCACCACCATCCCCCAATCCCTCTGAGAAGTTGGGGAAGGATAAGAATTCATTGAGGGAGAAATCCAAATCGTTCAAATGAATGCGAAGAGACGCTCAACATCGCCAGTAATCAGAGAAATTCGAAGTACGGTGTGAACACGAGACACTACTCACCCCAAATCTGATGCGGCAAACTCAGAGCTATAGACGAGGCAGGTGCCGGTGAGGATGCCTCCACCTTCCACGGAGAGAACAGAAGTGCTGTGTATGCCCTGCAGCCAGATGGCGGGGGATGAGGGTGTCCTGGTATAGCCCCTCAGGGAGCAACCTGGTGGGTCTGATGAAATTAAGAAAGCGCAGACTCCTTAACTGGGGGTCCTGTCGGAATTCTCACAGGGGACTGGAAAGGAAACATAACACCATTTTAAAAAATGTGGTGTTTTTTTTTTTTTTTTTTCTATTTTTGAGAGACAGACAGAGCCCAAGCAGGGGAGGGGCAGAGAGAGAGGGAGACACAGAACGTGAAGCAGGTTCCAGGCTCTGAACTGTCCGACATAGAGCCCAATGCAGGGCTCGAACCCACGAACCCCGAGCTCATGACCTGAGCTGAAGTCCGAGGCTCAACCGACTGAGCCACCCGGGCGCCCCTCGTAATACTGTTGTTAGTGGCAGTAGGTGCTGGGGGGACTGACTCCCCTATAGACGGATTAAACCTCATCTCAACGAAAGCAGAGTTGAGTGAAACATAACAAGAAACAGAATGAGCTATGTGGCATCTCACGATGTACGGACACAAAACGGCACTCCACAGACACAAACGCACATACCCCCAGAGTGGGCATTTCTGGTCTGGGTGCTGGCAGGTGGGTGCAGGTAGATGGAGAGGGGGCCCGCATGTGCCACAGAATTCAGAAAGATTGAATACTATGAGCTGAATGTTACGACTGGCTAACTTCCTGCACCCGGTGTTCAAAGGGGAAAAAAAAAAAATCCTCTCTGGGGGGAATATTATCTGCCGGGCCTGGCCTCTGTCACCTGATCCTTCACCCAACTCTGCTGAGTGAATAGAGTTCACTTTACCCTCTGATTTGGCGATTCAGTAGAGATTTCAACAATCAAAGCTTAATTAACTCCTCTTTAATTGAAGTCATCTTTGCGGTCATGGTGTTTGCGCGCAGGACAATTCTGCTTGGCCTCTGGTGCTCCATTACCAGGCCCAGTTTCTGACTCAGCCATTAACAGCCCTGAGACAGGGCAGTCAGACAAGTCTTCAGGCCCTGGGGCGGGGGGTGGGGTGGGGGGGGGTTACGGTTGGAATCAGGGTCTCCCTACCTCCAGGAAGGCGGACCCCTGCGGAGGAAAGATGTTTAAAGATCGCAGGAGAAGGGGATCCCACAGAGCAGGCAGCATTGGGGGCAGTGACTAGGACCCATCTGGGGGGTAAAGGTGACAAGCACAGGAACAGGGAGCCTCACGGCCAGCTGTCTGCCTCTCCTGGGCGGGTAATTGTCCCTCCATGGGAAGTTGTTCTTTTTCCTTTTCGTCTTCCTGAGTTAAGATAAGCCACTTGGTAAACTGTGCCTTCAGACCAATACTGATTTCAAAACAACAGTCCCAGTGGGGAATCAGCCCAGGGTAAAGGAAGTATTTAGCATTCAAGACAAGCTCAAGGACCCTGAGTCATCTGATGCCAATACAACACGGAAGTACTTGGAGATGAGCCTGTCAAACAGGCTGGGGCCAAATTAGCCAGGGTCTTGAATTTTTCTTACTGCCGGTGGAGAGCCAAACTACTGATTTCTGAGAGAAGGTCACCATTGGCCAGTAGATATTTGGGGAGCATATTTGATCCCTCTGATCCTGGCTTCAGAGATGCAAACTAGAATTCTGGTTAGGAGTCATGGCAGACGGTGTTTCCCCAAAATGGCTGCCCCAGTGTTCCCATCCCACATGCTGCTCGTAGAGCCCGATTTTGACATTCCTCCAGCAAGCTTTGAGGTCTATGGTCCCTCCCCTTGAATTTGAGTACTCTTCTGACTGTGGCAGACGTGACACTATATGACTTCTGAGGGGAGGTCCAAAAAGGTGATATCATTTCTGTCTGGCTCGCTTGGGATGCCTGCACCTAGCAGCCAGCCACCCCTCTGCGAGGAAGCCCAAGAAACAGGGAGAAGTCATATATAGTTGTTCTGCCTGATGGCCCCGCCACCAGCATGAAATGCCAGACCTGTGAGTGACCAAGCCCTCAGAAGATTCCAGTCCTCCACTGGGTTACCCCCAGTCTTGAAGTCTTCCAGCTGAAGACCCGGGAGCAGAGATGAGCCAGTCCCGCCGTGTCCTGCCTGAATTCCTGATCCACAAAGTCTGGAAGCCTAATAAAATGCCTCTTGTTTGATATCCCTAAATTCGGAATTGATTGTTGTGCAGGAATGGATAACAGAGGAGGACAGAGCATGCGAATGCGAGCTGGTGCAGCCATGCTGGAGAACAGTATGGAGGTTCCTCAAAAAACTAAAAATAGAACTGTCCTAGGACCCAGCAATGCACTACTAGGCATTTATCCACAGGATTCAGGTGTGCTGTTTTGAAGGGACACAGGCACCCCCATGTTTATAGCAGCACAATAGCCAAAGTATGGAAAGAGCCCACATGTCCGTCGATGGATGAATGGATAAAGAAGATGCGGTATATCACATAACACAATGGAGTATTACTCGGCGATCAAAAAGAAGGAAATCTTGCCATTTGCAACTACGTGGATGGAACTGGAGGGTGTTATGCTAAGTGAAATTAGTCAGTCAGAGAAAGCCAAAAATCATATGACTTCACTCCTATGAGGACTTTAAGAGACAAAACGACGAACATAAGGGAAGGGAAACAAAAATAATACCAAAGCAGGGAGGGGGACAAAACGGAAGAGACCCATAAACATGGAGAACAAACTCAGGGCTGCGGGAGGGGGGATGGGCTAAATAGGTCAGGGGCACTGAGGAATCTACTCCTGAAATCACTGTTGCACGATGCGCTAACTAATCTGGAGGTAAATTTAAAAAAAGAAAAAAGAAAATTAAGAAAGAAAAGAAGAGGACAGAGCAGCGCAGGAGAGACACAAAGAAGAAAGAAGGTCTCGGTGAAGAACAGGACACTGAGTCATTGCAGGGATAGGTCTGACTATCCTCCCTATCCGGCAGGAGGATGTGCCGCGGGCTGAAGTTAGAAATTCAGAATGGGAAGCAGAAACGGTCGTCCT
Organism: Panthera uncia; assembly: GCF_023721935.1. NCBI lineage: Eukaryota > Metazoa > Chordata > Mammalia > Carnivora > Felidae > Panthera > Panthera uncia. The sequence goes on along the minus strand of NW_026060029.1, from coordinate 3,487 downwards.
TTTGGCTTTGAACAGGTTCATTGTGAGATCGTGGTTATATACTCCCATGGGCCGTAGGGCAGTTTTGGGAAATGATGTCGTTCGGACAGTCTTCGGCCTGTAGGTGTCTTTAGAGACCCAGGAGGGAGTAGCCCAGCCAGGAGAGGAACATCAAAGTTTGGGAGACGAGAAGAGAATCCAGAACAGGTCTTTGGGAAGGGGGCGGCGCTCACACCTCGGGAGCAGTGGGGAGGGAAGGTGGATGGCGATCAAGACAGAGGGGTCACTGGCACCTGTAGGGCAGAGATGGGGTGCGGGCGGGAGCCACAGGAGAAGCGGGCCTTGGATTTGACAACAGGGAGCTTCAATCTGGCTTCAGGCTATTTACCACCACGTCGGATTTAAACCATGAAAGTAGATCTCTTGTGATCACCAACGTCTCGCTCCAGCTGTACGTCGCGACCGGACTGGGGTGTCTCAGGTGTTATTTTGCACTTCTAATTGTGTGAATTAGAATTTTGCACTTCTATTTGCACTTCTAATTCTAATTGTGCAAGACTTTGCAGAGTGAATTGTTATTTTCCCAGTCCTATGAAGTTGGGTGTTCGCCCCGGTGAGGGATCAAGGGTCCTGAGGTTTACACCAGTCAATGGTGGAGTCAGGATTGGGCCCCAGATCTTTCTGGCACAATGTCCCAACACATTTTCATATGAAGGTCTCCTGTCTTGTCAGAGCCGCCGACGCTCAACCAACCGAGCCACCCGGGTACCCCTTGCGGTAACACTTGTAATCTTCCCATCTGCCTTATGGTAGATGACGATTATTCTCTCTGCTGTGAAGCTGGGGAAACTGAGGTGCAGAGAAGGTGCCTGAATAACTCGTCCGCTAGTCAGTGACAGGGACTGGAGCCCATGCTAGATGGCCTCACAACAAGCCTCTTCAAGTGTGGGGGCCAATGGGGAGGAGGAACAGTCTCATATTTTGTCTTAGGACTGCGGAAGCCATGGCTGTGGCTCCATACCATGAGGTCAGGGTGCCAGGACGGCCAGGCTCCCTGCTTCAGCCGAGCTTTCAGGGTGGGGGTGCCTGTCCAGCAGGAAGGCCTTCAATCAGACCTCCCCACGGGCGGCTCTGCGTCCTGAGGGATGAGGGGACGGTGGCCGTAGCAGGGGCTGGGGCTGCTGGGAAAGACCAGGGCCCCACAGGGCACCCCACACGTGGGGTCTTCTGAAAAGAGACTCGCCCCATGACAAGGTCCTCTGAGAGCGTTGGATGAAGTCAGGCCAATGCATCCTGTGAGTCAGGGGACAGACGCTGGACTGGGGCCAGAGCAGGGCAGGGGTGAGGTTCAGGCAGAGGCGGCCTCTCCCCGGCTTGGCTGACCCCATCGGGCTGTTTCAGAACCACCGCCAGGAGGCAGAAGACTGAGTTGTCCCGGTGAGCCTCATGTGGGCCTGCAAAGGTCCCTTTGTCATCAGCAACCATTTCTGCCTGTGGGCTGGCAGGTAACGGGAGGCCCATCCCCCAGTGGTGTGGCTCCTGTCGTGGTTTCGTGCCCCATGGCAGCTCAAGGCCAGAGTGTCCCCCGCTCTCGTCGGCCTTTCATTTTTGGAGCTTTCTCGGAGACCAGCCACGTTCCTTCCAGGCGGAATTTTCCAGGGACGAAGATGATGACCGGGGGCCCCTCCTGGCGAGGGTTCAGGGCTGTGGCTCCCCTAGAACGGGGCTCTGGGCACCTGCTCCACCGCTGACTAGCTTTGTGACCCTTTTTATGCCTCAGTTTCCTCACCTGCCGCTTGGGGTAAATAATACTATATACCACATGGGTTTGCTGTTTGGATTAAGTTAGGAATTCGCGTGATGCTCTCAACACAGTCCTCGACACGGGGTACGTGTTCAAAGCATGTTAACTATGATCACTGCTGTTACGATTTATAAGGACAGACTTCCTCATGCAGGCGTGAAGGGCCCGGAAACAGCCACCTCAGCGCTCCTGCTGTTAACCTTGGATCTCCCTGCCCACCTGTGTCCCTGGGGTGCCAGGCACTCTCTCCTCCCGAAGTCAGATGGTTTTGTTCAAACGCATCCATCACATCCTTTCCTGCAGAGAAGTCCCTGCATCTGTTTGGGCTTCGTTCATGAGGCACCAGATGCCAGCTGCCCAGACATTCCACAGGCTGGAGGCCCGGCTGTGGGAGTTGGTGACTTGAACTCTCAAGTGTCACAGTGCAGCCTGGTGAGTGCGTCACTCTTGTGGTCCCCTGTCCGTGGCTCTGACAAGACAGGAGACATTCATATGAAAATGTGTCGGAAAGTTGCTTTTGTTTTTGAGAGGGAAAGAAAGAGATAGAGGGAGGGGCAGAGAGAGAGAGAGAGAGAGAGAGAGAATCCCAAGCAAGCTCTGAACTGTTAGAACAGAGCCTGACGCAGGGCTCGATCTCACGAACTGTGGCATCATGACCTGGGCCGAGATCGAGAGTCCGATGCGTAACTGACTGAGCCACCCAGGCGCCTTTTTGGGAAAGTTTATATGAAAATATATTTCCGTCCCGCATGAAGCGGCCTATTGCCCGCCCCCCCCCCCCCCGCCTCCAAAATGCCCCCGTCCAGCCCCGCCAGGCCCACGGAGGCCCCGCACAGACCAGCTGTGGGGCCTGCTCCCTTCACTCCCTCTCAGGGGTGCGCCGGTGAAAATCGGACACCTAGCAATGATCACCTGTGTGGGTTTTACTAAACGCATATAATTTGTGTCTGGTTTCCTTGCATTGCTATCACAGAAAATGGCCTCACCGTTGCTTTGAAAAATATATTGAGATCATCACTGAGAAACCGTGTCAGCTGACTCACCATCCCCCCCCCCCCTGTGGTCTTCCCAGCCGTCGACAGCTGCCCACCACTCTTCTACCCTACCCTCCCCTCGGTCCCTCCGGGAGGTCATGGAGACATTTAGAAGAAGGGCAGGTGACAGGGGAGCAGGACCGAGCTTTCTAAGTTGGAAGACTCTGGCTCTGAGTCTTGGGTCTGCCACCTCTGGCTGTGTGACTCCGGGCGTTTTCTCTACTTCTCTGTGCCCGTTTCCCTCCACCTGTGTCCTGAGGACCAGCATACTTGCCTGAGAGGTTCGAGAGGGAATACGACACGGGGCTGGCACAGTATTTGGCACCCAGCTGCCGGGTCGCAGGGCCCTGCAGTTAGTTTTCAGAAGGAAACAATACTTGAAAAACAACCCTCAGAAATTGAAACAGAATTACCACACACGTCCCACCTTGAAAAACAGATGTCCAAACAGATCCTGTACACGAATGCCCACGCACGAATGCCCACGCACGAATGCCCACGGTAGCGCTATTCACAGGAGCCAGAAAGTAGAAACAGCCCAGGGGCGCCTGGGTGGCTCCGTCGGTCGGGCGTCCGACTTCTGCTCAGGCCACGATCTCGTGGTTCGTGAGTTCGAGCCCCGTGTCGGGCTCTGTGCTGACGGCTCCGAGCCTGGAGCCTGTTTCGGATT
>NW_026060028.1:0-25328 GCF_023721935.1 Panthera uncia | reverse complement strand
CAGGTTGTACAATATGGTGGTGTTCTTTAAGGGGGTACAACATGATGATTTAATCCCTGTATACTTTGTGACATGACTAGGTCATGTTAATCAAGTTAATTGATACTGACTAGGTCATGTTAATCAAGTTAATCAATACATGCATCACCTTTTCTGTGTGTGTGGTTAAGAACACTTCAGATGTATTCTGTTACAAAATTTCAAGTATATAGTACGATATTAACTGGTCGGATCACCTGCTGACCATTAGGTCCTCAAAAATGTATTCTTCTTATAACTGAAAATTTGTACTCATGTCCCCATATCTTGAACCCCCTATCTCCTGACCTCTCTACCCTCTGGTTCTATGGATTGAACATCTTTTTATGTCCTTATGCGGTATTTACCCAGTAAAATATCTCTTCATGTCTTTTGTCCATTTTCCAATATATATATATATTTTTTTACTGTTGAATTTCGAGAGTTCTTTTTTTCTTTTTTTTAATGTTTATTTATTTTGGAGAGAAAGGAACAGAGCGTGAGCAGGGGAGAAGCAGAGAGAGAGGGAGACACAGGATCCGAAGCAGGCTCCAGGCTCTGAGCTGTCAGCCCAGAGCCGGATGCGGGACTCAAACTCGCAAACCGCGAGATCACGACCTGAGCAGAAGTTGGATGCTTAACCAGCTGAGCCACCCAGGCACCCTGAAAGTTCTTTTTGTCAGATATGTGGTTTGCAAATATTTTCTCTCAGTCCGTAGGTTGGTTTTTCATTTCCTTCACATGGGCTTTCCCAGAGCCAAAGTTTTAATTTTGATAAGATCCAGTTTATTCCTTTAGATGTCAGTTTATTCCAGTTTGTTCCTTTCGATGTCAGTTCTGAGAACTCTGCTTAGCTTTAGATAACATTTTACTCCCACTTTTTTTCTAACAGTCTAAAGTCTATGATCCATTTTGAGTTGGTTTTCCATACAAGGTGTGAGGTTAAGGTTGGAATTCAGTTTTTTGCTTCTGGATGTCAACTTGATCCAACACCGTTTGTTGAAAAGGCTGTCCTTTCATCAAATTGATCTTGTACCTTTGTCAAAAATCAGTTGAGCGTATTTCTGGGTCCTCTATTCTGTGTTTTGGGTCCATGTGTCTATCCCTCTACACTCATTTTTAAATTATTTTATTTAATTTTCATCATGATAAGTGTATTCTTTAATCCCCGTCACCTATTTCCTCCCATCCCCCCACCCACCTTCCCTCTGGTAACCATCAGTTGTCCTCTGTAGTTAAGAGTCTATTTCTTGGTTTATCTCTCTCTTTTTTCCTTTGTTCATTTGTTTTTTTCTCAAATTCCACATATGAGTGAAATCATATGGTGTCTGTCTTTCTCTGACTTATTTTGTATTCTCTAGCTCTATCCACGTCATTGCAAATGGCAAGATTTCATTCCTTTTCATGGCTGAATAACATTCCGTTTGTATGTATATACACATCTCTATCCATTCATCAGTTGATGGACACACGGGCTGCTTCCATAATTTGGCTATTGCTAATAATGCTGCTATAAACATAGGGGTGCATGTATCCATTTGAATTTGTGTTCTTGTATTTGGGGGGTAAATCCCCAGTAGTGTGATTACTGGATCAAAGGGTAGTTCTACTTTTTTTTTCTTTTTTTGAGAGAGTGCTTGCGTGCACATATGCACACATGCACGCACCCAAGTTGGGGAGGGTCAGAAGGAGAGGGAGGGAGAGAATCTTAAACAGGGACCACCCTCAGCGCAGAGCCCTATGTGGGGCTCGATCTCACAACTGTGAGATCATGACCTGAGCCAAAATCAAAAGTCATAGGCTTAACCAACTGAGCTACACAGACGCCCCTGGGGTAGCTCTATGTTTAATATTTTGAGGACCCTCCACACTGTTTTCCACAGTGGCTGCACCAGTTTGCATTCCCGCCAACGGTTCGTGAGGGTTCCTTTTTCTCTGCATCCTCACCAACACCTGTTTTTTTGGTGCATTTCTTGTGGTTTTGATTGTAAGCATTCTGTATCTCATTGTAGTTTTGATTTGCCTTTCCCTGGTGATAAGGAAGTCGAGCATCTTTTCATGTGCCTGTTGGCCATCTGGATATCTTCTTTGGAGAAACGTCTGTTCATACCTTCTGCCCATTTTTTATTGGATCATTTGTTTTGGGGGGGGGTGTTGAGTTGTATCAATTCCTTACATATTTTGGATACTAACCTTTTATTTGGATATGTCATTTGCAAATACCGTCTTAACTCCAGTAAGTTGCCTTTTAGTTTTGTTGATTATTTTCTTCCCTGTGCAGAAACTTTTTATGTTGATGTAGTCCCAAGAGTCCCAATTTTTGGTTTTGCTTCCCTTGCCTCAGGAGACATATCTAGAAAAAAAGTTGCTATGGCCGATGTCAAATCATGGTGTGCTCTCTTCAAGGATTTTTATGGTTTCACATCTCACGTTTAGGTCTTTAATCCGCTTTGAGTTTTATTTTTGTGCATGGTGGAAGAAAGTAGTCCAGTTTCATTCTTTTATATTATATTCTTTCATTCTTTTATCTGTCCAGTTTTCCCATTTGTCGTTCAGCACCATTTGTCGAAGACACTTTTTCCTATTTATATTCTTTCCTCCTTTGTGGAAGATTAATTGACCATATAATCGTGTATTTATTTCTGGGTTTTCTATTCTACTTCCATTGATCTATGTGTCTTTTTTTTTTTTTTTGCTAGTACTATGCTTTTTTGATTGCTACAGATTTGTAATAGAACTTCTAGTCTGGGAATGTGATAACTCCAGTTTTGGTTTTCTTTTTCAAGATTACTTTGGCTACTCAGGGTCTTTTGTGGGTCCATACAAATCGTAGGGTTGTTTGTTCTAGTTCAGTGAAAAATGCTGTTGGTATTTTGATAGGGATTGCATTATATCTGTAGACTGCTTTGGGTAGTACAGACATTTTAATAATATTTGTTCTTCAACCCATGAGCATGAAATGTCTTTCCACTTTTTTCTATCATCTTGAATTTCTTTCGTCAGTGTTCTATAAAACTATAGTTTTCACAGTACAGGTCACCTACCTCTTTGGTTAAGTCTATTGGTTAAGATTATTTATTTATTTATTTATTGGTGCAAGTATAAATGGGATTGTTTCTTTTTATTTTTAATGTTTAGTTTTGAGAGGGACAGAGACAGAATGTGAGTGGGTTGGGGCAGAGAGAGAGGGAGGCACAGAATCCGAAGCAGGCTCCAGGTTCCGAGCCGTCCGCACAGAGCCTGACGCGGGGCACGAACTCACGAGCCATGAGATCATGACCTGAGCCGAAGTCGGACACCCAATCAACTGAGCCACCCAGGTGCCCCTGTTTCTTTCTTTTTTAAGTTTATTTCTTTTGAGAGAGACAGCACAAAGTGAGGGAGAGGCAGAGAGAAAGGGGAACAGAGAATCCCAAGCAGGCTCTGCACTGTCAGCCCGGAGTTGCAACTCGTGAAACCGAAACCGATCAGGACCTGAGCCGAAACCAGGAGTCGGACGCTTAACCGACTGAGCCACCCAGGCGCCCGGAGGGATTGTTTTCTAAATTTCACTTTCTGCTGCTTCATTATTAGGGCCTGGGAATGCAATAGACTTCTGTACGTTGATTTTGTATCCTACGACTTTACTGAATTCATTTATCAATTTTAGTAATTTTTTGGTGGACTCGTTCGGGTTTTCTTTGTCATGTCATCTGTAAATAGTTTTTCTTCCTGACCAGTTTGGATGCTGTTTTTTCTTTGCTTGGCTAATTGCTGTGGCGAGGACATATGATACAATGGCCGAATAAAAGTGCTGAGAGTGGACTTCCTTGTCTTGTTCCTAACCTTAAGGGAAAAGCTCTCAGATTTTCACCACTAGTATGATGTTGGCTGTGGGCTTTTCACATAAGGCTTTTATTATGTTCCCTCCAGACCTACTCTGCAGCTTTTGGGTTTTTTGTCATGAATGGATGTACTTTGTTGAATGCTTTTCCTGCCTCTATTGAAATGATCATACGGTTTTATCCCTTTTCTTATTGACGTGGTATATCGATTGTTTTGCAAATCCTGAACCACCCTACCCTTGCATCCCGGGAATAACTCCCACTTAATGGTGGTGTATGATTTTTAAAATGTATTTTAATGTATTTAATGTTGGGTTTAGTTTGCTAATATTTTGTTGGGGATTTTTGCATCTGTATTCCTGAGAGTTCTGGCCCGTAGTTCTCTTTTTTTGTGGTATATTTATCTGGGTTTGGTATCAGGGTGATCCTGGCCCTATAGAATGAATTTGGAAGTTTTCTTCCCTCTTTTACTTTTTGGAATAGTTTGAGAAGAATAGGTATTAACTCTTCTTTAAATGTTTGGTAGAATTCACCTGCAAAGCTGTCTAGTTCTGGACTTTTGTTTTTTGAGAGTTTTGGTTGGTTTGTTTTATTACTGATTCAATTTCATTGCTGGTAATTGGTTCTGTTCAGATTTTCTGTTTCTTCCTGCTTCAGTGTTGTAGGTTATATGTTTCTTCTAGGAATTTATCCATTTCTGCTAACTTGTCCAATTTGTTGGCATATAGGTTTTCATAATATTCTCTTACAATTGTTTGCATTTCTGTGGTATTGGTTATTCCTCCTCTTTCATTAATGATTTTGTTTATTTGGTTTCCCTCTCTCTCCCTTCTTTTTGATGAGTCTGTCTAAAGACAAACTTGTTGATCTTTTCAAAGAACCTCCTATCAGTTTCATTGATCTGTTCTTTTTTTAGGGTCTATATCATGTATCTCTGCTCTAATCGATTACCTCTTCCTTTTGCTGGATTGGGTTTTGTTTGTTCTTTTTCCTCTACACTTCCTTGATTATTGTAACTATTAATTGTAAGCTTTAATACAGAGTAGGGTAATTGCTCTGTTTGGTTCTTTTTTGCTGAGATGGTTCAGTTATTCTAGGGCCTGTACTTTTCCATGTAAATTTTAGAATAAGTCTGTCTACAAAAAATACTTGATGGGATTTTGATGGAAATTGCATCAAATCTATAGGGCAATTTGGGGGGCATTGACATCTTAGTTATGTTGAGTCTTACAATCCATGAACACAGTATATCTCTCCGTTTATTTAAAATTTTAAAAAACTTCTTTCATCAGCATTCTGTAATGCTCAGCATACCAATTCTATAACTTTTTGCTAAGTGTGGCCTAAGCATGTCATTTTTATTCAAATGATTATAAATGACATTGTGTTTTACATTTTGGTTTATGTACTTTCATTGTTAATATATAGAGATGTGACTGATTTTTATGAATTGATGTATCTTATGATCTTTCTGAGCTTACGTATTAATGCTAAAAGTTTTGTAGATTCCTTTAGACTTTCTATGTAGACAAACATAGCATCTGCAAATAGAGACAGATTTATTTCTTCCCTTCTGTCCGTATTCCTTTTATTTCTTTTTCTGGCTATATTCAATGGCTAGAACTCCCAGTACTATGTTGAATAAGAATGATGAGAGTAGCCATTCTTGCTTTGCTCCCAGTCTTAGGGGGAAGAGAGGCTTTCACCATTAGGTAGTCTGAGAGCTGTAGAAAATTACTTTTTATCAAGTTAATTCCTCCTTATTGCTAACTTGCCGAGAGCTTTTATCACACATTGTGTGTGTGTGTGTGTGTGTGTGTGTGTGTGTTTAAAAATACACATAGCGGGGCGCCCGGGTGGCTCAGTCGGTTAAGCGTCCGACTTCAGCTCAGGTCATGATCTCGCGATCTCGCGGTCCGTGAGTTCGAGCCCCGCGTCGGGCTCTGGGCTGACGGCTCAGAGCCTGGAGCCTGCTTCCGATTCTGTGTCTCCCTCTCTCTCTGCTCCTCCCCCGTTCATGCTCTGTCTCTCTCTCTCTGTCTCAAAAATAAATAAACGTTAAAAAAAATACACATAGCATAACAATTATAATTTTATCCATTTTAGAGTATGAAATCCAGTGACGTTAGGTACATTTGCATCGTTGTGCAATCACCACCACTATTTCCAGAACATTTTCATTACCTTAAATAGGGACCCCATTCCCATGAAGCAGTTACTCCTCATTCTTTCCTCTCCTGAGAAATCACAAATCTACCCTCTATCTGTATGCATTTGCCTGCTCTAGATGACTAATATTATTCCATTTGAATAATACAATATATGGTCTTTTGTGTCCGGCTTCTTTCATTCGGTATAATGTTTCCAAGACCCATTCATGTTGCAGCATGTTTCTGTACCTCCATTTCTTTTTTGGCTGAATAAGATTCTGATGTGTGGGTATAACACATTTTGTTCATACATTGATGCACATTTGGGTTATTTCCGCCTTTTGGCCATCAACACATACTGCTATGAACATTTGTGTACAGGTTTTTGCGTAAACACTCGCTTTCCATTTTTTTGAATCACGTGATAATTCTATGCTTATTTTTTTTTTCAAGAATCACCAGACTTTTTCCAAAGCAGCGGCACCATGTCACGTTCCCACCAGCAATGTAGAGTTCCAACATCTTTACAAACTTGTTATTTTCCTTTCACAAGTTATTATTATGGGCATCCTAGTGGGATTGGAGTGGTTTTAAGGGGCTAGCCCGGACTGGTACAATGCAATCCACCGATACAACAGTGGATCCCATGATTATGGGGACCCTGGGTCTGGGGTGATGAGTAAGTTATGTGGGATCCCATGTGGGTTAATTCGACGCTTCCTAGGTCTTCAGCCACTGGTGCTAAGGCCCGGTGGGCAGAAAGGGCAAACTCAGATCCAGAGTATGGGTCTTTTCCTGTTAGAATTATCTCTGCACTTAGATTAGATTAATCGAAGCAGTCAACTTGCATCCAAAGGCCAGTTGGTCTCCTAGAGGAATAGAGCCATCCAGAGGGCTGGCTTCGATCTGTTGCTGACAGGTTAGATATTCAGTCCTGGTGAGCTCACACTGTAGGGCCCCTACATAGCCTCCATTTCTCCACCATGGCCACTCTGGTCGCTCTGGTCATGTACCTATTTTGTTGTATCTGGGGTCATCAATGATCAAGATTGGCTGATGTCAACTGGTCGTTTTGCCTCCTTGGTTGTTTAGTCCTTCTTCCATGGTAACTGCTCTCTGGTGGGTATTTTTAAAAAGATTTTATCTTACTTTATTTTGTTTTATTTTATTTTATTTTATTTTATTTTATTTTAAGAGACAGAGTGAGCGAGTATGGGGAGAGGGGCAGAGAGGGAGAGAGAGAATCCCAAGCAGGCTCCGCACTGAGCGTGGAGCTCTATCCCACAACCATGAGACCTGAGCTGAAATCAAGAGTCGGATGCTTAACCAACTGAACCACCGGGGCGCCCCAAAGATCTTATTTTTAAGTGATCTCTACACCCAAGGTGGGGTTCCAACTTACAACCCTGAGATCAAGAGTCACATGCTCTACCGACTGAGCCAGCCAGGCACCCCTCTGGTGGGTATTAATGTGAGTTACAAAGATCGTCACTTTTCATACCCACTCCCATGTGATCATCCCATTCTTCCACCCTAGACTTCCTTATTCCCCATCTTTTTTCCTCATCTGTTTTCAGACCTCTGACCAGACAGCCAGGCCATTTGCCCCCACCCACAAGTCATGGATTTGCTAACCTTGGGCCACTTCTCCTTCCAAACTGAGTACGTGATGAGGTGCTCTGCCCATCGAGAGAACTTTCTCTGTAGACTTTCTCTGTCCATTGAGAAGGAAGAGAAGCAAAGGGAAAGGAAGGGGAGGGAAGGGAAGGGGAGGGAAGGGCAGGGCCGCTGCCTTTCATTTTTGGCTTTGATCCACCTACCAAGCTGACCCCCTACCCATCTGTAAATTCGGTTCAGGCTTTCATCCTCCGTTGGCTGTTCTTAAGGGAGGCTGTTGACCGCCGTAAGTGTGAGCGGAGGTGGGGGGGCCTCTGGTGCAGTTCACTCACGTCTTCTGGTCTCGCTGGTTCCTATCCTGCATGCACCATTTGGATCTTACGGTGACGGCTGCTGGGCCCACACTATCTATGGCTCAGGGGGTCTGATAGAACCCAATCAATCGTGAGAATTTCTGAATGCTGGTCACTTGGTGCCCCATGGCCAGATGCTCTGTTTCTACCAGGGTGTAGCTGCCACTGAAGGCTTGACCTTGCATCCACACTAGAGGTCCCCTCGCTGGGGCTCACCACAAGCTGCACAAGGCATATTTTCCCACCAGTGGTATTCCTAAGACTGTGTCTTCCAGATTATATGTGCTCCAAAGGGCTCTCTGTGCCAGCCTGGGTTTGCTGCAGAGAGCTTTCCTGCTCTGGGTCCTACTCAAAGCTGGAAGTCATTGGAAAACCCAGTATATGGGCCAGAGCAGTATTTCTGAATGTGGATTTGTTGCCTCCAGACCTAAACAGCCCCACGAGGCTTTAGGATTTATTGCTTGCGCTTGGGAGGTGCAAGATGCAATGAGTTGGGGGAATGGTATGGAAGTGTGGGGGCTAGGGGGTGTCTCAGTAGGCCCTGATCACTGGACCCTTAAAGAATTTTACTGATGAGGCAGACCTCTGAATCTTTGTAGGATTTATCTCCCATCCACTGGACTGCATATGCTTTGTCTCCAGCATACCAGCCACTCGCTTATCTAGCTAGACTAACATAATATAATTATCAATGTCGTACATCAATACAAACTTGCGTTGGATACCCCAGATCTCTTTGGTAGACAGGATAATCAACATGGCACCGTGGCAAAACTGTAAATGTCTGTTGTTGCCTGGTTCACGTGAATGGGGACTCCTGCCGATCATCTTTTCCAGCTGGGACAGAAAAAAAGGCACTGGCCAAGTCAATATCAATAGCCACATACCATGAATGTAGGGCTGCTCTAAAAAGAATGCCACGTCAGGCACAGCAGCTGTCTGCTGGGGACTGCCTGGCAGAGTTTGTGGTAGCCTACAAGTTATCTTTCACGCCCCTCTGGTTTCTGCAGGGACCAGCGTGGAGAACTAAACAGAGAAAATGAGGACCACTATGCCTACATCCTTGAGATTCTGACATATAAAACTAGTTTCTATCATTCCCGTGGGATGCCGTATTATTATTATTTTTATTTACTATCTTGGCTGGGCGTTGAAAAAGGGAAGGAAGTCACATCGGAGACCTCCCCCACTTGGTCTTCCTCATATGAAGGGTACACCAAACAGAAGATATGTCAATCCCAATGACACATCTGAGGGCTAGAGAAGACCACCGAGTGGGTCCCTGGACCAGTGGATCCACTGTAAGCTGAGCCTTCGACAGGAATCATCTATCCTCTGGCCACCATATACCCCTATTCTTACAAGAAGCCAGGCGTGATGCTGGCTATCGATGTCACCTCAAATCTAGTGTCTAATAGTCCTTTAACTGTTTGACTATTCCCCAACTCCAGGGCACAGTTACCCAAGTAGATAGCCATAGGTCCCTTTGGAAAAAGGACGGGAGAGTAATGACTCTCCTGGTATATTTGCTGTGATGTTGTAGGAGTCTGCCTACCAGGAACTTGGCATCATCTTCAACCAATGGGTCCCAGCTCTGGAACCTTGGCAAGGGATCACAGATTTTTTTTTTTTGCTCAGATGACTGTCCTCAGCTTCTTGGTCACCTATCCTTGCCTTCTTCTGACGATACAAGCTGAGGTGGACCCTTGCCAGTGCTAACTGCCCTTGGGATCGCCGTGTTTTATTAGGCATCTTACGGTTCCATCATCCCCATTGCTGTCAGTGAGCCTAGCTCTGTAATGGCCTTTTCTGTCAGCCCTGACGTCACCTTTGTAGGAGACCCGTCACCGAACTTTATAGTGATAATGGTTCCATCCTACCAGGGCATTCCTCCTGACCTTGGACGAGTCTGTGTCTTCCGGATGACGTGGATTCTTGTGGAATGTAATCATTTGGTGGCTCTTCTGGCTGTACGTAGTACATCCACTTGAGTTCACCGTTGGCGACTCTTTCAATCCCTTCCTTTACCATCTGCAGCAGCAATTCCGGATTTACTTAGCTTTGGGGTCATCATCTCCTGGGGCCCTTGCCAGGGCGTTAAACCCTATCTCTTGGAAGAGTGCTTCCAATTCAATAAGCTCTCCCCTCTGCGACCTTACATTCTGGCTCCCACGACCAAGTGCCCCTGGTCTCCAGTCCCAGGAGCCCATGCCTCCTGCCCATGTGTGCTGGCTAGATCTTGCAACATCCTTGGGGGATCTTCCTTTTCTTGCATTATTAGAGCCAGCGTGTCCCCAACAGAGCTATGCTGCAACCAGCTACTGGCCTAGTTGACAAGAGGGGTCTTGGCAAGGGGGCAGGTCCCGAGGGGGGCCCATGTTGTCCTGTAAGGTCTCAGACCTTACAACATCAAACCAGAAGGGAGTGACTTTCCTTGAGGGATGGACACTTCTGCAGGCTCACAGGGTTAGCAAAATCAGATGTTCTAAATATTTAGGTCACCTATGTGTCAGGGTCCTGTTTTTGCCTTCAGGATACTGACCTTGACATAACAGACTGGGGGTGTTAACTTCCTTTGGCACTCAGCCCTGACATCAAGTCCTGAACCTGGTCCTTAGCTTTTCCCTGGGCCTCCTGCTGTGGGACACGGGAACCTATTTGTAAGCTACGAAGGAGGCCCTGTGGCTTTCACATATGGCTTTTAATTATCTATTAATCACCCACAGCTTTTTGCTGTCTTTTCCTAGGACATCAGTGGCACTTAGCAATAATTATCTAATATATTTTTCCCTTCCTTTGCACAGATAGGAGCTATAAATTCTCAGACACTGGAAAATGAACTACGGAAGGCATATTCAAGAAGGAGTCACACTTGGAATGAGGGCAGAGTGGGTTCCTTGTTTTATGGTTATGTGTGTTTTATGCACATGAATAAAAAGATTGAGGTCATATCATTCATTTGCTCAAAACCTTCCAGAGCCACGGTGGCTTCCAGGCATGTTCCTGCCTCAGGGCCTTTGCACTTGCTGTTGCCTTTGCCTAGATTACTTTCCCTCCGATATTTTCATAACTCTCTCTGCCTTCTTCTTCAGATATTTAATAAAAGTGTCTTCTCCTTCATGGAAACTTCATTAGCCTGCTCCCCATCTCCAACACATACCTACTCCCTTCCCTTCTCTGCTGAGTCTCTCCTTAGTACGTGTCAGTACTTAATATACAACATGCTTTGTCCGACAATGTCTTGTCGAACTTCCCTCTCTAAATATAACCTCTATGGGGTGTCTGGGTGGCTCAGTTGCTTGGGTGTCAAACTTCAGCTCAGGTCATGATTTCACAGTTTGTGGGTTCGAGCCCCGCGTCGGGCTCTGGGCTGACAGCCCAGAGCCTGGAGCCTGCTTCGGATTCTGTGTCTTCCTCTCTCTCTGCCCCTCCCCCACTCACTCTCTGTCTCTCTCCGTCTCTCAAAAGTGAATAAGCGTTAAAAAAAATAAGAAAATACTTTAAATGTAACTTCTACAAGCACAGAGCTTTTTGTCCCGCCTTCCCCCCCTCCCCCATTGCTTCGTCTTCAACACCTACAATAGTGCCTCGCACGTAGAAAAATTTGTCAAATTAATAATCTTGAAAATAATCTTGAAACTTCTGAGCAAGTGAAGAAAGTGAAGAGGACGTGTGGGAGGGGCAGAGAAAGAGAATCCCTAGCAGGCTCTGCAATGCCAGACATGGGGCTCGACCCCATGAACCAAGAGATCACGACCTGAGCTGAAATCCAGAGCTGGGGGCTTAGCCGACTGGGCCACCCAGGCACCCCTCTTTTATCTCTTTTCTTTTTTAAAAAATTTAAAAAAACGTTTACGTTTGAGAGAGGGAGAGAGAGCGTGAGCAGGGGAGGGGCAGACAGACAGCGGGTCTGAAGCGGGCTCCGCGCTGACAGCCGAGAGCCTGACGCGGGGCTTGAACTCACCAACCATGAGACCATGACGTGAGCCGAGATCAAGAGGCAGACGCTTAACTGACTGACAAGAGTCAGGCGCCCCTCCTTTCTTTCTTTGAATGAGACATTTTTTATTGAGATAAAACTCACCTAACAAAGTAACCAAAGTGTGCAAATGGCAGTTGAGGAATGTGGGAGAAATCTGGGATTAGGCTCAAATTCCAGCTCTACCCTTTGCCACCTGCCTTCTGAGCCCCAGCTTCCCCCCCCCCCCCCCGCTTCTCTCTTTATAGAGAGAGATCATTTCCCATTACCGGATTTCTCATGCTGGGGTTGTGAGTTCAGAGATAAAAACGTCCTCCTGGTGGTTAACTAGTGAGGTGCCCCGAGGCAAAATGCCCTAATTGGAACTCAGACAGAAAACCAGAGCCCTAGGCCATCTCACGGCAGTTGGGAGCCGAGAGAGCTCTGGGGAACGCGGTGGGCCTGAGCGTGGAAGGACTGGTGTGGCCGGGGCGCCACCAGGGGTCATTCTTGCCCAGAGACCCAGTCGGTGTCCGGTGAACAGTCCAGGCTGCCTGTTATTGCGCGTCCCGGACACCAGAGGGCGCCATCAGAACATAGATCTTTTTTTTTTTTTTTTTTTTTTTTTTTTTTTTTTGCCCACCAGCGTTCCCACCAAGGCCTGTTTGGATGAGGACATGGTCTCTGCAAGCAACTGGAAAAAAAACGCAGCCTCTGCTTGCACTGCACCCCTCTCGAAGTAGCACAGATCCGAAGGTGATGGTGCATCTGGGGCTGTCTTGCCAGGAATCAGGCTGACCTGATATAAATTCCCTGTTTACTCCAGGCCTGTCCCCCACCTCCCTCCTTCTTTCCTTCCTTAACGCAAAGAGTTGCTGTTCTAATGCATCAGCTTTCTCTAAGTTTGGCATACACGTCGTCCTTAAAGTAGGGTCCTTCGGAAGCACACCTTAAAACGCCACTGGTTAAAGGGCCCCTGGGTGGCCCAGGGGGTTACACATCTCCCTTCGGCCCAGGTCATGATCCCACGGTTTGTGAGTTTGAGCCCCGCACTGGGCGCGCTTGGTGCAAAGCCTGTTTCAGATCCTCTGTCCCCCCCTCTCTCTCTGCCCTTTCCCCGTTCTCTCTCTCTCTCAAAAAGAAGAAAAGAAACTGAAAATGCCACTGGTTAATGTTCCTACTCGTGCCCACATAAAAACCAAGTTGCTGCATGAGTTTGCACTCAGATGAAGTGTCGGGGGGCGGAGGCAGGGGCGCTTCCGTCCTGCATCCCTGTCTGTTCAAGTTGGCAGGAACAGGTGCCCGTCAGCCTCTCCTTCCTCCACTGTCTTCTTCATCCACGTCTGTGGGGCCCAGACAAGGCTTGGCCCCTGGTCTTAAGAATCCACACCACACCCGGCTCTGACATCTTGAGAGGCAGGATGGTGCCACGCGCCCCGCCTGCCCGCTTTGCGCCGCCTGACCTCACCCGGCCCTGAGAGCCTCCGGCCAACGTGCTCGTTCAACCACAGATGGTGTTCCCCGCAGGAGATTCCCCAAAGCCTGCGCTCCCTTCACCATTGAGGTCACAGCCCCGGAGCCCTTACGTTTCTCTCTCTCTCTGTCAAAATAAAAAAATAAACCTTAAAAAAAAAAAAAAAAAAAGAGGAAACGAGGACACAGACGCACAGAGGGAAGACGATGTGAAGACCGAGAAAGAAGGCGGCCGTCCACAAGCCAGACAGGCTGGCTCCGCCCCCAACCTTGATCTTGGCCTTGTAGCCTCCAGAATTGTGCGAAAATCCTGTTTAAATCAGCCGGGCTGCGGGGCGTTGTTGCAGCAAACCCGGGAGCTGAGAACTCGGTGTGTGAGAGGTGGCCAGGAAACCCGTCAGGAGCGGGCGGACGGCCTTCCAGTGACACGCATCGAAGAGAGGCTGACAGAGCGGCTGGGGACGATGGGGACGCTGTCTTTGGAGAGAGTTGTTGAGGTGCAAGGATCCCCTGCGGGGAGCTGGAGGGTCCCCCTTCTTCCCTCAAGGCCTGGTTGGGGAGGGGGGCACCCCAGGGAGACCGTGTGGAGAAGCGGGTATGTGTCCCTGGAACAGGGGGCCCAGGGTCCGGGTGTCTTTTTTTTTTTTCACTATTTAATTCAATTTTATTATTTTTCTGATTAGAAGTAGTAGAATCACATTCCTCTATTTTTTTTTTTTTATTGAGATGGGCTTCACACACTGTAAATTCACCCTCTCAATGTGTGCCTTCCACTCCAGAATATTGTCATCCGCGAAGAAACCCTGTGCGCCTTCCCGTCTCCCCAACAGCCTCCCCACGGCCGTGATCTACGTTTTCCCTGTGGATTTGCCTATTCTGGGTATCGTAGCTGTAATCACACAATATCTGCCCGGTTGGGGGGACGTGCTTGCCTTCTGTTGATCCGTTCCTCCGGCGAGGGACATCTGGGTTGTTTCCACCCCCGGGGCTCTTGTGAATAGTGCGGCCGTGAACACTCGCGTGTACAAGGCTTTGCTTGAGTCTCTATTTTCCACTCTTTGGGGCACGACCCTAAGAGTTTGGAACTGCTGACCATGCGGTAATTTGACTTTCTATAGAACTGCCGAGCCCGGAGATTGGTTTTAATGAGCTCCCCTCCCCAACTAGCAAGTTGTTAATTGCCTTCTACCAACTCCATTATTCCCATTTTGTAGACTGAGTACAACTGATGCTCAGAAACTTGCCCGAGGCCAAATGCTCATCAAGGACCAGCCAGGACCCCAACTAGGTCTGCTGAGGCTCAAGCCTGTGGCCACCGCCCTCCCCTCCCCCAGCCATCAGGAGCCTCTCTTTCTAGGGCTGGACTGGGCTTCACCCCGATGCTGGGATCTCTGGGCTCCAGCGACAGAGAGCTGGACAGAGGGTCCTGACCTCTCTGGCCACGTGGCCCCTTCCTGAAGGAGAGGGCAGAGAGAGCGCTCATGGCCTTTAGCTCTGGCTGTCCCCTTCCATGGCAGGGCTCGGAGAACTCACCGGTGGGCTGGTGGGAGCCCATGTCCCAGCTGACCCAGGGCCAGGGAAAGGTGTTGGTGTTTCACCGACTGAGCTGCTCTGTCCTGATGCCACTGGCAGGCCTGCTGCCCAGGGAGGAGCCTTGGCCCCTTGCCGGTGCGCCTGGAGCCCACGGCGCGCTGCACAGACTTCCCACCTCCCTGGTCCCTCACTGAGGGCAGGAGCCTCCCAATCAGCCCCTCGAGCCCGATGGACCCAGAGCCCAAGCCTGGAGCCGTCGAAAGCCCTGCAGAAATGCAACGAAAGGACAACCACAGGACAGAAGTGCAACAGAATGTCTAATGAAAGTATTCATAAAAGCAACGTTTCATTGATTGTTCACTCTTCTATCTGTAAACGTGTCCTTACGGTTGGACGCCGATTTGTAGGCTTTCTTCATCTTGCTTTGCAAGATTTCTTGGATAGGCATGGTGATATTGAGGAAAAATGCTGGCTGTCCCACACTTTCAGTAAATCTGATCGTCGGTGTTGGATGTGGGAGACTTTGAATGTGTTACGTACGTTAGGTGATGGGCGCCTGGGGCCTTGGAAAGGTCTGGACACACCCTGCACAAGCTGGGGGTCCATCTGGGCTTCCGTTTCTCAGAGGGGAGGGAACAGGAAGCCCACGAACGGGGTGCCGGGTCAGCCCCAGGCCGTCCTAGGAGCTCGTAGCTGTTGGCAGAGGGTGGCTTCGAGGCCGTTCCAGGTCCAATGGTAGTGTCTCTGGTTGCCTCACCAAGAAGACTGAGGCTTGGGCCTTGTACTTTTCAAATTTTGAGGTCCAGTTCGCAAAGCTTTACCGAGTACCTGCTCAAGCCCAGTTTTCTGGCAGGCCCTGGGGATTCGGAGCTTGGGGACTGAGGGGGTCCCTCCAGGGGTCAGGATAAATGGTGAGTGCGGGGGGTGGGGCGTGCGCCACAGGAGCCAGGACCCTGGGGCAGGCTCCCAGGGCATGGACTTGATTTCTGGAAGGAGGGGTGGAGGGCCCTGCAGGCTGAACACCCATCTTCAGCCGCCTGGAGGTGTCCCCGGGCTTGTGAAAGCACAAAGCAGCTGGGACCAGGCTGGGGCAGGCGACCAGGCCGCGTCTGCATTTCGGACGGATCGTTCTGCTGCGGGTGCAGAAGATACCGGGACGAGCCTGGAGGCCGGCGGCCAGTTAGAAGGCTAATGTCACGGTGCACACGGGAGCCAAAGCAGGGATGTTGCGAAATGGAGAGGCGATTCGTTTCCTGGCCGGCTGGAACCGAGTACTGCAAACTGGGTGGCTTCACGCGACAGCGATGTATTTTTTTCCCCTTCTGGAGGCTGGAAGCCCAAGTATCCACAGGGCTGTGCTCTCTCTGCGGCTCTAGGAGACCCCTTCCTCGCCTCTTCCTAGCTTCTGGCTGTGGCCGTGATGTAAGTACATCACTGCAGTCCCCGTCTCCAGCACATGGTGTCCCCGTGTGCTCTTATCCTCTCTATTCAGGACCCCAGTTGTGTTGGAATAAGGGGTGGTCCTAGTCCAGTATGACCTCATCTTGATTTACATTTTTTTAAAGTTTATTTTGAGAGAGAGAGAGAGAGAGCCTGAGTCGGGGAGGGGCAGAGAGAGAGGGAGAGAGAGAATCCCAAGCAAGGCTCCGCTCTGTCAGCACAGAGCCTGATGGGGGGCTTGAACTCACGAACCGTGAGATCATGACCTGAACCTGAATCACATCAAGAGTCCGGACACTTAATTGACTGAGCCACCCAGGCGCCCCTCGTCTTGATTTACATCTTAATTACATCTGCAAAGACCCCATTGGCAAGTGAATGTAGCAGGAGGAGAGCCAGGGGGCTGTGGGTCCTGCAAGGGAAAGAGGGGACATTTCAAGCATGACAGCGGAGAAGGGGCAAATGGAGAGGCAGCAGCGTTCAACGGGGGAGGCTGAAACTGTCATGGGCCTTCCCACGCGGTGTCCCCTGGCTACTTCTGCGTGAGCACTTTCAGCGGGGTGGGCGGGAGCCAGACTGCTGGGTTCCAGAGAGGGAATGCCGACTCTGTGCTATTACAGAGACAACACCGGTGCTGGAAGGACGCAACGGGTCCCCAGGGAAGGAAAAGAGGCACCAAAAACATCCTGGGGGGGATTGGAAAGAACTCGGGGAGAAGCGCTTGTCTCCTGCCACCAGGGGGCGATCTGCACCCGCCCTTCGGAAACACTCGCACAGGCGGCAGGAGGCGAAATGTACTGATCCACGAACTGAAATTCCTCCCTGCAGCTTTCCAGGAGCAGCAGAGGCCGGTGTACAATAAATGAACGTGTGTGGTGAAGTTGCTGGCTCAAATGCATTATACATTTTGGTATAGAAAAACTGCTCCACTCTTCTCTCTTTTCACAGATTCGGTGACCTCAAGATGGGGACCCTCGAGATAAGTTGGTGGTGAGGTTGGGAAAGGAGAGGAATTTAGGCTAATCCGGAAGGAGACTCCCAGAAGGGCAGATGTTCAGACGGGAACCCTTCTCTGGAGAAATTTCCCTTTGGATCCAGATGCATTTTGGGGGGGTCCTAACAAGATGGTGAATGAACACAGCTGTCTTCCCCTGACCCTTGGGAAGTTACAAAAGGAAGAAGGGAACTTACAGATCCTGGGATCTAATATCAAAATGACAAGAAACACCTTAGGAGTCAAAAGGTGGTTGGGGTCTACGGGGCGGGGGGCGGGAAGCAGCCACAGAGGTTAGTTTGGGGCCGAACTTTTTTCTTAATCTTAATGTTTGTTTTTATTTTGCTTGAAGTATAGTTGACATGTTAGTTTCAAGTGTATGATGTGGTGATTGGACAGGTCAATCGCCTGGGCTATGCTCCCCCACAAACGTGGCTACCACCCGTCACCATACGGCACGGCGACAATAATACCATTGATGAGGGTCCCTCGGCGGTACCTTTCATGTCTGTGACTTATTCATTCCAGAGCTGGAAGCCTGTGTCTCACACTCTCCTTCACCCATATTGCTTATTCCCTTTATCTCCCTTCTCCGTGGCAGCCACCCGTTTGTTGTCTGTACTTACGGGTCTGTTTCTGCTTTTTACTTGTTTATTCATGTGTTTGGTTATATTGATGTTATGTAAGTGAAATCGTACGGCATTTGTCTTTCCTTGTCTGACTCATTTCACTTAGCCTCACAGCGTCCAAATCCATCCATGTTATCGAAAACGTCAAGATCTCCTTCCGTTTTATGGCTGAATAGCGGGGTAGAGCTTTTTGCTGTGTCCTTGCTGTCTCCCACCTCGCTTTGGGCATGTTGCTCACCGCAGGGCCCGCCGTCCCCGTGTGACAACTGGAATGTCGTTGGGATGAAGGTAGCAGAGCCACCATCAGCCTGTGACCCCGAATGACCTTTTGGAGCAGAAACCCCCAACTTTCTCTCTTGTTGCAGACATATGCACTGTCATATGAGAGAGGAAGAAACTCCCATGTGTGAAGTCATTCATTACATGTCTGAGTCTGTTACACAGCCCACTCTACCCTAATACAAGACTCTGGGTCTGAATCAAAATTCAGAACTTCTGTTTAAAGAAGGGCCCATGGACAGAGTTAACGGAAGGGTGACACATTGGGAAAAGATGTGTCATCCGATGTAAACAAGGGATTAACTCTCCTGGATAAGAAATTCGTATAAAGTAACTAAGCACCACCACCACCATCCCCCAATCCCTCTGAGAAGTTGGGGAAGGATAAGAATTCATTGAGGGAGAAATCCAAATCGTTCAAATGAATGCGAAGAGACGCTCAACATCGCCAGTAATCAGAGAAATTCGAAGTACGGTGTGAACACGAGACACTACTCACCCCAAATCTGATGCGGCAAACTCAGAGCTATAGACGAGGCAGGTGCCGGTGAGGATGCCTCCACCTTCCACGGAGAGAACAGAAGTGCTGTGTATGCCCTGCAGCCAGATGGCGGGGGATGAGGGTGTCCTGGTATAGCCCCTCAGGGAGCAACCTGGTGGGTCTGATGAAATTAAGAAAGCGCAGACTCCTTAACTGGGGGTCCTGTCGGAATTCTCACAGGGGACTGGAAAGGAAACATAACACCATTTTAAAAAATGTGGTGTTTTTTTTTTTTTTTTTTCTATTTTTGAGAGACAGACAGAGCCCAAGCAGGGGAGGGGCAGAGAGAGAGGGAGACACAGAACGTGAAGCAGGTTCCAGGCTCTGAACTGTCCGACATAGAGCCCAATGCAGGGCTCGAACCCACGAACCCCGAGCTCATGACCTGAGCTGAAGTCCGAGGCTCAACCGACTGAGCCACCCGGGCGCCCCTCGTAATACTGTTGTTAGTGGCAGTAGGTGCTGGGGGGACTGACTCCCCTATAGACGGATTAAACCTCATCTCAACGAAAGCAGAGTTGAGTGAAACATAACAAGAAACAGAATGAGCTATGTGGCATCTCACGATGTACGGACACAAAACGGCACTCCACAGACACAAACGCACATACCCCCAGAGTGGGCATTTCTGGTCTGGGTGCTGGCAGGTGGGTGCAGGTAGATGGAGAGGGGGCCCGCATGTGCCACAGAATTCAGAAAGATTGAATACTATGAGCTGAATGTTACGACTGGCTAACTTCCTGCACCCGGTGTTCAAAGGGGAAAAAAAAAAAATCCTCTCTGGGGGGAATATTATCTGCCGGGCCTGGCCTCTGTCACCTGATCCTTCACCCAACTCTGCTGAGTGAATAGAGTTCACTTTACCCTCTGATTTGGCGATTCAGTAGAGATTTCAACAATCAAAGCTTAATTAACTCCTCTTTAATTGAAGTCATCTTTGCGGTCATGGTGTTTGCGCGCAGGACAATTCTGCTTGGCCTCTGGTGCTCCATTACCAGGCCCAGTTTCTGACTCAGCCATTAACAGCCCTGAGACAGGGCAGTCAGACAAGTCTTCAGGCCCTGGGGCGGGGGGTGGGGTGGGGGGGGGTTACGGTTGGAATCAGGGTCTCCCTACCTCCAGGAAGGCGGACCCCTGCGGAGGAAAGATGTTTAAAGATCGCAGGAGAAGGGGATCCCACAGAGCAGGCAGCATTGGGGGCAGTGACTAGGACCCATCTGGGGGGTAAAGGTGACAAGCACAGGAACAGGGAGCCTCACGGCCAGCTGTCTGCCTCTCCTGGGCGGGTAATTGTCCCTCCATGGGAAGTTGTTCTTTTTCCTTTTCGTCTTCCTGAGTTAAGATAAGCCACTTGGTAAACTGTGCCTTCAGACCAATACTGATTTCAAAACAACAGTCCCAGTGGGGAATCAGCCCAGGGTAAAGGAAGTATTTAGCATTCAAGACAAGCTCAAGGACCCTGAGTCATCTGATGCCAATACAACACGGAAGTACTTGGAGATGAGCCTGTCAAACAGGCTGGGGCCAAATTAGCCAGGGTCTTGAATTTTTCTTACTGCCGGTGGAGAGCCAAACTACTGATTTCTGAGAGAAGGTCACCATTGGCCAGTAGATATTTGGGGAGCATATTTGATCCCTCTGATCCTGGCTTCAGAGATGCAAACTAGAATTCTGGTTAGGAGTCATGGCAGACGGTGTTTCCCCAAAATGGCTGCCCCAGTGTTCCCATCCCACATGCTGCTCGTAGAGCCCGATTTTGACATTCCTCCAGCAAGCTTTGAGGTCTATGGTCCCTCCCCTTGAATTTGAGTACTCTTCTGACTGTGGCAGACGTGACACTATATGACTTCTGAGGGGAGGTCCAAAAAGGTGATATCATTTCTGTCTGGCTCGCTTGGGATGCCTGCACCTAGCAGCCAGCCACCCCTCTGCGAGGAAGCCCAAGAAACAGGGAGAAGTCATATATAGTTGTTCTGCCTGATGGCCCCGCCACCAGCATGAAATGCCAGACCTGTGAGTGACCAAGCCCTCAGAAGATTCCAGTCCTCCACTGGGTTACCCCCAGTCTTGAAGTCTTCCAGCTGAAGACCCGGGAGCAGAGATGAGCCAGTCCCGCCGTGTCCTGCCTGAATTCCTGATCCACAAAGTCTGGAAGCCTAATAAAATGCCTCTTGTTTGATATCCCTAAATTCGGAATTGATTGTTGTGCAGGAATGGATAACAGAGGAGGACAGAGCATGCGAATGCGAGCTGGTGCAGCCATGCTGGAGAACAGTATGGAGGTTCCTCAAAAAACTAAAAATAGAACTGTCCTAGGACCCAGCAATGCACTACTAGGCATTTATCCACAGGATTCAGGTGTGCTGTTTTGAAGGGACACAGGCACCCCCATGTTTATAGCAGCACAATAGCCAAAGTATGGAAAGAGCCCACATGTCCGTCGATGGATGAATGGATAAAGAAGATGCGGTATATCACATAACACAATGGAGTATTACTCGGCGATCAAAAAGAAGGAAATCTTGCCATTTGCAACTACGTGGATGGAACTGGAGGGTGTTATGCTAAGTGAAATTAGTCAGTCAGAGAAAGCCAAAAATCATATGACTTCACTCCTATGAGGACTTTAAGAGACAAAACGACGAACATAAGGGAAGGGAAACAAAAATAATACCAAAGCAGGGAGGGGGACAAAACGGAAGAGACCCATAAACATGGAGAACAAACTCAGGGCTGCGGGAGGGGGGATGGGCTAAATAGGTCAGGGGCACTGAGGAATCTACTCCTGAAATCACTGTTGCACGATGCGCTAACTAATCTGGAGGTAAATTTAAAAAAAGAAAAAAGAAAATTAAGAAAGAAAAGAAGAGGACAGAGCAGCGCAGGAGAGACACAAAGAAGAAAGAAGGTCTCGGTGAAGAACAGGACACTGAGTCATTGCAGGGATAGGTCTGACTATCCTCCCTATCCGGCAGGAGGATGTGCCGCGGGCTGAAGTTAGAAATTCAGAATGGGAAGCAGAAACGGTCGTCCTTTTGGCTTTGAACAGGTTCATTGTGAGATCGTGGTTATATACTCCCATGGGCCGTAGGGCAGTTTTGGGAAATGATGTCGTTCGGACAGTCTTCGGCCTGTAGGTGTCTTTAGAGACCCAGGAGGGAGTAGCCCAGCCAGGAGAGGAACATCAAAGTTTGGGAGACGAGAAGAGAATCCAGAACAGGTCTTTGGGAAGGGGGCGGCGCTCACACCTCGGGAGCAGTGGGGAGGGAAGGTGGATGGCGATCAAGACAGAGGGGTCACTGGCACCTGTAGGGCAGAGATGGGGTGCGGGCGGGAGCCACAGGAGAAGCGGGCCTTGGATTTGACAACAGGGAGCTTCAATCTGGCTTCAGGCTATTTACCACCACGTCGGATTTAAACCATGAAAGTAGATCTCTTGTGATCACCAACGTCTCGCTCCAGCTGTACGTCGCGACCGGACTGGGGTGTCTCAGGTGTTATTTTGCACTTCTAATTGTGTGAATTAGAATTTTGCACTTCTATTTGCACTTCTAATTCTAATTGTGCAAGACTTTGCAGAGTGAATTGTTATTTTCCCAGTCCTATGAAGTTGGGTGTTCGCCCCGGTGAGGGATCAAGGGTCCTGAGGTTTACACCAGTCAATGGTGGAGTCAGGATTGGGCCCCAGATCTTTCTGGCACAATGTCCCAACACATTTTCATATGAAGGTCTCCTGTCTTGTCAGAGCCGCCGACGCTCAACCAACCGAGCCACCCGGGTACCCCTTGCGGTAACACTTGTAATCTTCCCATCTGCCTTATGGTAGATGACGATTATTCTCTCTGCTGTGAAGCTGGGGAAACTGAGGTGCAGAGAAGGTGCCTGAATAACTCGTCCGCTAGTCAGTGACAGGGACTGGAGCCCATGCTAGATGGCCTCACAACAAGCCTCTTCAAGTGTGGGGGCCAATGGGGAGGAGGAACAGTCTCATATTTTGTCTTAGGACTGCGGAAGCCATGGCTGTGGCTCCATACCATGAGGTCAGGGTGCCAGGACGGCCAGGCTCCCTGCTTCAGCCGAGCTTTCAGGGTGGGGGTGCCTGTCCAGCAGGAAGGCCTTCAATCAGACCTCCCCACGGGCGGCTCTGCGTCCTGAGGGATGAGGGGACGGTGGCCGTAGCAGGGGCTGGGGCTGCTGGGAAAGACCAGGGCCCCACAGGGCACCCCACACGTGGGGTCTTCTGAAAAGAGACTCGCCCCATGACAAGGTCCTCTGAGAGCGTTGGATGAAGTCAGGCCAATGCATCCTGTGAGTCAGGGGACAGACGCTGGACTGGGGCCAGAGCAGGGCAGGGGTGAGGTTCAGGCAGAGGCGGCCTCTCCCCGGCTTGGCTGACCCCATCGGGCTGTTTCAGAACCACCGCCAGGAGGCAGAAGACTGAGTTGTCCCGGTGAGCCTCATGTGGGCCTGCAAAGGTCCCTTTGTCATCAGCAACCATTTCTGCCTGTGGGCTGGCAGGTAACGGGAGGCCCATCCCCCAGTGGTGTGGCTCCTGTCGTGGTTTCGTGCCCCATGGCAGCTCAAGGCCAGAGTGTCCCCCGCTCTCGTCGGCCTTTCATTTTTGGAGCTTTCTCGGAGACCAGCCACGTTCCTTCCAGGCGGAATTTTCCAGGGACGAAGATGATGACCGGGGGCCCCTCCTGGCGAGGGTTCAGGGCTGTGGCTCCCCTAGAACGGGGCTCTGGGCACCTGCTCCACCGCTGACTAGCTTTGTGACCCTTTTTATGCCTCAGTTTCCTCACCTGCCGCTTGGGGTAAATAATACTATATACCACATGGGTTTGCTGTTTGGATTAAGTTAGGAATTCGCGTGATGCTCTCAACACAGTCCTCGACACGGGGTACGTGTTCAAAGCATGTTAACTATGATCACTGCTGTTACGATTTATAAGGACAGACTTCCTCATGCAGGCGTGAAGGGCCCGGAAACAGCCACCTCAGCGCTCCTGCTGTTAACCTTGGATCTCCCTGCCCACCTGTGTCCCTGGGGTGCCAGGCACTCTCTCCTCCCGAAGTCAGATGGTTTTGTTCAAACGCATCCATCACATCCTTTCCTGCAGAGAAGTCCCTGCATCTGTTTGGGCTTCGTTCATGAGGCACCAGATGCCAGCTGCCCAGACATTCCACAGGCTGGAGGCCCGGCTGTGGGAGTTGGTGACTTGAACTCTCAAGTGTCACAGTGCAGCCTGGTGAGTGCGTCACTCTTGTGGTCCCCTGTCCGTGGCTCTGACAAGACAGGAGACATTCATATGAAAATGTGTCGGAAAGTTGCTTTTGTTTTTGAGAGGGAAAGAAAGAGATAGAGGGAGGGGCAGAGAGAGAGAGAGAGAGAGAGAGAATCCCAAGCAAGCTCTGAACTGTTAGAACAGAGCCTGACGCAGGGCTCGATCTCACGAACTGTGGCATCATGACCTGGGCCGAGATCGAGAGTCCGATGCGTAACTGACTGAGCCACCCAGGCGCCTTTTTGGGAAAGTTTATATGAAAATATATTTCCGTCCCGCATGAAGCGGCCTATTGCCCGCCCCCCCCCCCCCCGCCTCCAAAATGCCCCCGTCCAGCCCCGCCAGGCCCACGGAGGCCCCGCACAGACCAGCTGTGGGGCCTGCTCCCTTCACTCCCTCTCAGGGGTGCGCCGGTGAAAATCGGACACCTAGCAATGATCACCTGTGTGGGTTTTACTAAACGCATATAATTTGTGTCTGGTTTCCTTGCATTGCTATCACAGAAAATGGCCTCACCGTTGCTTTGAAAAATATATTGAGATCATCACTGAGAAACCGTGTCAGCTGACTCACCATCCCCCCCCCCCATGTGGTCTTCCCAGCCGTCGACAGCTGCCCACCACTCTTCTACCCTACCCTCCCCTCGGTCCCTCCGGGAGGTCATGGAGACATTTAGAAGAAGGGCAGGTGACAGGGGAGCAGGACCGAGCTTTCTAAGTTGGAAGACTCTGGCTCTGAGTCTTGGGTCTGCCACCTCTGGCTGTGTGACTCCGGGCGTTTTCTCTACTTCTCTGTGCCCGTTTCCCTCCACCTGTGTCCTGAGGACCAGCATACTTGCCTGAGAGGTTCGAGAGGGAATACGACACGGGGCTGGCACAGTATTTGGCACCCAGCTGCCGGGTCGCAGGGCCCTGCAGTTAGTTTTCAGAAGGAAACAGTACTTGAAAAACAACCCTCAGAAATTGAAACAGAATTACCACACACGTCCCACCTTGAAAAACAGATGTCCAAACAGATCCTGTACACGAATGCCCACGCACGAATGCCCACGCACGAATGCCCACGGTAGCGCTATTCACAGGAGCCAGAAAGTAGAAACAGCCCAGGGGCGCCTGGGTGGCTCCGTCGGTCGGGCGTCCGACTTCTGCTCAGGCCACGATCTCGTGGTTCGTGAGTTCGAGCCCCGCGTCGGGCTCTGTGCTGACGGCTCCGAGCCTGGAGCCTGTTTCGGATT
>NW_026060027.1:482-25367 GCF_023721935.1 Panthera uncia | reverse complement strand
ACAGGCCTGGAGCACTGTGTCAGCACCTTGAGTAACGTCAACAGACAAGCAGTAATAATCAGCCTCGTCCTCAGCCTGGAGCCCAGTGATGGTCAAGGAGCCTGAGGTGCCAGACTTGGAGCCAGAAAATCGACCAAAAACCCTGGAGGGACGTTTGTTATTCTCATAGATGAGGAGTTTAGGGGCCTTTCCTGGAAGCTGTTGGTACCAGTTCACACCAACAATACCAATGTTGCTCCTGCTTCCAGTGCAAGAGATGGTGACCTTCTGGCCCAGGGCCCCAGACACTGAGGTTGGCTGAGTCAGCATAGACTGGGCCTAGGAACCTGGAAGGGGAGAGACAAAGAGAGCGTGATGCTGGGGTCTAGAGACCAGAGGAAAAACCAAGGTCCACGTGTCCTCCCTTGACCACTTTCTCTGTTCCTTCATCTAGTCACCTGTGCAGTGAATGAGGAGGGTGAGGAGAAGAGGGTACCAGGCCACGGTGGAGGTCATCACTGACCCTGTCTTCTGTGGATCCACAGCTGAGCAGATCTCCTCTAATCCCTTCCTTCCCCTTTTCATCCTCTGAGAGAAGGAGGGCCCATCCATGCAAATCAGACCAGCAGCTCTCTGACACTTCACTGACCCTGGGTCAATTCCCTAGGCTTGAGGATGTCAGGTGGGTTGGATGGAGAGGTGTGTGGGACACACAGGAGACACTCCAGGAGTGTGGAAGTCACAGTTTGGAGTCCTGAGCAGAGGACACAGGCATTGTCCAGGTGCAGGTCCCAGCTCTAGTCATGGCCGACCCTCAGAAGCAGGTGATGTCCACCCCCTGGTGTCCAGGCCCAGACACAGCATATGTGACATGGTGAGCAGATCTCATCAGAGTTCCTGCCTTCACACTGCTCTGTCCACCATCCCCTTCCTTCGGGACAGGCCAGGTGTCCCTTGTGTGGCCTCCGATCCCCTGAGGACACACTGTGCTCTCCTCTGGCTCCACATAGTGAGTCTGTCCACAGCTTCTTTGGCTATTATTGATGGGGCAGCACTGACGTGGTGACTCTTGTACAATCACACAGATGAGGATTAGGGCCACAGAGCGATGGGTCCACATTGACACATGGCCAGTTCTGTGCAGGAGGCCGACTTCTTTCCCCTTCCCTGCTTCCTCTCTGGTCTGAGAATTTTTCTTTCCCAGAAGCTCCCTCAGCACTGAGGACACAGGGAGACCTTTTGTCCAGGTTGTGGGTAGAAGCCCACATTCGTCGTGTGCATTCCTACAGGGTTCCACACTGAAAATCTTTGTCAGCTGTCACTCTTGCCACCTCACATCGCATACTGGGGACGATGGAGGTTGGCTTCACCCCTGGGGAGACCCCTGCAAGGAAGCACCCGTTGAGACAACACACATGTCCTTGCTCAAGTGGGGACTCTGCCACACCAGAAGGGACGCAGCTGCTGAGTCTCGCTCAGGAAGTACAGGGCCCAGTCCCCAGTCCCAGGTTCCTTTTAGTGAATGGTCCCTACTGAGGCCCTGTGTAGGGACACCATGGCAGTCCCACAGCGCCCCCTCCGCGCTGAAGGACACACACCCCACTGTGTTTTCACAGCCCTGAGAGCCCAGCGGGTTTCCTCACTTCTGTTTATTCACACATCATTGAGCTGCCTCTTGGATAATGTGACCCTATAGTGCTGCCCATGTTCAATGTAGCATTTTTCAGTCTCCAAAGAAGCCCTAGTCCACAGGATTTGGAGGCATTTACCTCAATTAAATGGTAAATTGCCAGTTCTTTGCAGAAGATACTCCAGTCCTTATGTCCCTCCTCTGGCCTACAATTGAGAATAAATATGTTTATCTCGTGAATATTTGAAAACTCCTGTGCGTTAAAGCAATGGAATCCAGCTACTGTCCATTAAATTGAGTATTATGTTAATCTTCTATATTTTTAGGTAATTTTCTTGGCTTACTACCTTAAGAAGAAAAGGGAATACAATGAATTTATATTTGATGAAGTCGTATTTAACAAGTGTCATTTTTTTTGGTTTTCTTTTGTTTTTTCATGGGTTATCCTGACAGTGTCTTGTCTAAACTTTTTTATACAACCCTAGATCCTGAATTTTTTCTCCTTTTATGTTTACAGCTTTATGTTTACAGTTATTTCTATAATCCTTTCAGTAATTTTTTAATATATATAAAAAAGTGAGTTTTAAGTATGATTCATTTCTCTCTCAGGATATCCAACTGTTCTGTGGCTATTTGTCCAAAAGTCCATCCTTTCTCTTCTGAAAGGCTTCTTCAACTTTGTAAAAGAAAAAAAGTGTTTATCCTTCGTTCTGTGCGTCCGTTTCTGGGTTTTATGTTCTGTTACACTGGCCAGTGTGTCTATCCTCTACCCATACCACCCTGACTTGCTAGGACAGGAACTGAATTACACTTTTATACAATTTGGGAAGAACTGGCATATGTACTATAATGAGTCTTCTAATCCATGAATGGAACTTATCTTTCCTTGTTTTAGATCCACTTTGATTACATTTACCAGCATTGTCCAGATTTCGGCACCTGTGGCCTATATTTGTTTTGTTAAATATGCCCCTAAATAGTTCATCGAGTGGTTTTAAGGGTTTTTTTTAATTATTTTCACCTGTTTATTGCTAGTATGTATACATCTATATGATCTTTCTATGTTGATCTTTATTCTAAAATGTTTCCAAAATTATTTATTACTCTTTGAATTTATATATTTGCATACCTAATTGTAGGTTCCTTTGTAGTTTTCCTGTAGGTCATTCTCTCACCTGAAATGGGACAATTGTCTCTTGTTCTTCTTCATCTGAATGCCTCTCATTGTTTGTCTTGCATTATGGTTCTGACAGACACATCCAGTCCTATGTGGAACAGCAGTGTTGAGATAGGACATGGTGGCCTTGCTCCCTACCCGAGGTGGGAAAGCTTTCAGTGCTTCATCTCTGTGTGTGTTCACTGAAGGGAAGGTGTTTTATAGTTTTCTTTACCAAACTGAAGATGTACTCTTCTATATTGTGTTCTCTGAAAACTTTTATCACTCTCATTCATATACTCATTCATTCTTTTCCATGAGCACAAACAGGTCTTGAGCTGTGCAGGAAGTGGAAGAGAATTCATTCTACCTGAGAGAGTGAGGGAGACACTTTGATCGGTCTTTCTTTTTTAATTTTTTTAATGTCTATACATATTTGAGAGAGAGACAGACGGAACACAAGTGGGGGAAGGGCAGAGAGAGAGGGAGACAGAATGGGAAGTAGCCTGGAGGCTCCGAGTTGTCAGCAGAGAGCCCGACATGGGAGTTGAACTCAGTAGGCATGAGATCATGACCTGAACCGAAGTCAGATATTTAACTGTCGGAGCCACCCAGGGGACCCTGGTGTGGGCCCCTGCTGTCCCTGATTGCTGGCCAAAACCACATGGATTATTCCATTCTATCCCACATACCTTCACACCCCAAAAACATCCTGTCTTCTGTGACAAAACTAGCACCCCAGTTAGAGGCCCGTGGTTGTCTGGACCCTCGTTACTGAGCTGTTCCTGATGGTTGCCAGGTGCTGGGTCCACAGCTCTGGGCTCACCCGTGTGCTTCATACATGTGCCCACAGC
Source organism: Panthera uncia (assembly GCF_023721935.1). Lineage (NCBI taxonomy): Eukaryota > Metazoa > Chordata > Mammalia > Carnivora > Felidae > Panthera > Panthera uncia. Next base: position 21,748 of record NW_026060027.1, on the reverse strand, counting down.
ACCCCTTTCTGGCCCCGTTACAGGTGACGAAGCACATGAAAGGCAATGTGAGTATCGCGCCTGGGGGAAGGGAAGGCCCTCTTGACTCATGCCACTTCCACGGCCCACTCCTCACTACTGGGGGAGATCCCTCACCTCAGGGCCCATCACTAGGCTGCAACCTTCTCACCACCCCCCCACCGCTCTGTTCCCTACAGCAGCCTCCCCAGATCCTGACCCTCCCTCATTGGTTTACATGAGTGGAGGACAGGGTGACCGGAGACCTGGCCCCTGAGGAATGATGTGTCCTCAGCTGGCACAGCATGCAGACAGAAGCCTGGACCGGCCACATCCCACGGTTTGGGAAGGCTGGGGCGCTCCTACTCCCTCTGACCCCAGGTTCCACTGAGGCAGGGTCAGACCCCCGGGCCCTCCCCTGGATTCCTCTTCTGTCTACTGGTTGTGGGAGTGGGGGAGTCCATCAACAAGGACCACAGGGGAAGGGATTGGAAAGAGGCAGCTCTGCCTTGTCAGAAAGACAGAGGTGGCTCTCTGGCACCCACCACTCACCACAGCTCTTCCAGCAGGACCCGAGCCTGGACCCCTGACCTGAGGAGGGGTCTGATGGGGACACAGTCAACAGCCTCTGCCTGGTCCCCTCCTCACGCTCCCCTCTGGCTCCTTGATCATCTATGCAGCACTGAAACATCATCACAGCACGTCAGATTCGGGGTTTCCTGTAAACCCCTCCAACGTTCCAGGTCCACCTCACTGCCTCACCCTTGTTGACTCTCCAGAAACATCTTATTTGTGTTGCTATTCATACTTCTTTGTCTTCTTTCTCTCCCAGGACATTTTCAGCAACATGAGGACGTAGATTGTCTCTAGCACACTCACACCGAACCTAAGCCCAAAGGTCATGCCTGGCACATACTTGGTGTTCACCAGAGAGTGTGCAGGGACGGATCTCTGTACAGTCGTCTATTCTGATCAGGAACACATGGAATCTGCCTGCTTCCAACCCAACGGGGACTCAATTCCCAGGACAGCCTGCCCCCAGGTGTGCAGTAAATCCTGCCCAACGGAAGAAAATCAGACAATGTTTTGCAGAGTAAGGCTGGGTTTACGGGCACAATTTGAGAAACAAGGACACTTTTTGTAGACAAAATCCCCTAACCTTGTCTAAGACTCCACTATTAGAAACGAACAAAGAAACAGCTGTGTTGGCCAAGGGGTGTGAGCTGCACAGGAAGTCCCATTGCTGAGGGGACAGCAGGTTTGGGTATCCCTTCCCCACAGGCCTGGAGCAGTGTGTGAGTTTTGAGACTGTGGCCCCACACTGAGCACCAAAAATCAGCCTCATCCTCAGCCTGGAGGCTAGAGATGATCACGGAGGCCACGTTCCCTGACCTGGAGCCTAAGAATCTGGACAGGACCCCCGCAGGCCGAGCACTGCTACCATAGATGACAACGTTGGGGACACTGCCTGGGAGCTGCTGGTACCAGGACACACCTCCAGCACCAACATTGCTGCTGCTTCCCGTGCAGGAGATGGTAACAGTCTTATTCACAGGCTTGGACACTGCAGATGGCTGAGTCACCACCGACTGGGCCCAGGACTCTGCAAGTCAGAAGAGAGACACGGAGTGAGAGAGAGGGGTCAGTGGACAGGGCCCATACATGATTCCACAGTCCTCTCATCTCCAGCCCTGATCCCAGCCTCCAGCCACCTGTGCAGTGAGCCAGCAGTGCGAACAAGAGAGGAGCCCAGGCCATGGTGGAGACCCCTCCTCAGCAGTGTGTTCTCAATGTCCCTCAGCCGGGCTCCCCGAGTCTCTCTTATTGCCTCCAGCAGCCCAAGGGAGGGAGAAACCCTTCATGCAAACCAGCCCCCTCCCCCTGGCTGGCCAGCCCCAGCCTGAACCCTGAAGCTGACCCTTGTCTGGAAATCTCACCCCAGGAGGGGATGGAGCGAAAGCTGTGGGGCCTGACCTGGGGCTCCCCAAGGGCCTGTGAGCACCCAGAGGCTAAGCCACAGTGAGAACCAGAGCCAGGTGGCTCTCAGATGGGATCACAGCACACAAGGTTCAGAGACAGGCCACAGCGCCCCCTGCTGCCCAAGACCCAGACACGCCCACATATTTGGTCTTGCCCACAAAATACTTAAAAACATCAATAGACTTTATGATTTATTGTCACAGAAGAATTCAGTGGAAATTCCAGAGTTCCCAAATACACCAACCCCCTCCACCACCTTATCTTTCCCATCATCCAACTCTAGCCTGAGTGTGGTCACTTGTTATACACCATGAAGCAACACTGACAAGTCATTGTCACCCAAAGTCTATATTTACAACAGCAAAGCTCACTCTTGACGTTGTTCACTCAATAGGTTCAAGAGCTATACGCTGATATATGTCCATTTTAGAACCACAAAGAACACTTCCACTCCCACAGAAAACCTCTGTGCTCCAGCTGTGCATCCCTCCCTATGCTCAACCCCTTGCAACCACTGATGCTTTTATTGTCTAAATAGATTTGTCTTTTTGGAGAATGTTACATCCTTGGAGTCACACAGCGTGCAGCCATTACACATTGGCTGCTTTCATTTAGCAACATGCAACAAAATGTCCTCTGTGTCTTTTTATGTCTTGATGCCTCATATCTTTGTAGCTCTGATCAATATTCTATCTTTGGGGTTTACTTACCTGTCAACTCCTGAAAGCATTTCGGTTGGCTGCTGCCAGGTGTGGGCAGTTATGCATAAAGCCGCTGTCAACATACTTGAGTAGGGTTTTTTTGTACACATTGTTTTTAAATCTTTTAGGTAAATGCAAAGATACATGATCCCTGGATTTTAAAGCATGACAATGATCCTGAGTTTTGTTTCTTTGTTTTTTGTTTTTTGGGTTAAAAAATTTTTTTTTCTATTTACATCCAAGTTAGTTAGCAATAATCATGATTTCGGGAGTAGGATCCAGTGGTTCATCCCTATATAGAACAAGCCGTGCTCATCCCCACAAATGTCTTCTTAATGCCCCTTGTCCATTTAACCTATTCCCCCTCCCACAACACCTCCAGCAACCCTCAGGTTGTTCTCTATTTTAAGAGCCTCTTATGTTTTGTACCCCTCCCTGTTTTTATATTATGTTTGCTTCCCTTCCCTTGTGTTCATCTGTTTTTTATCTTAAATTCCACATATGAGTGAAGTCATATTATATTGTTCTTTCTCTGACTAATTTCGCTTACCATACTACCCTCAAGTTCCATCAAAGTTTGTTGCAAATGGCAAGAATTCAGAAAATGTTCAGTTTTAAAAGAAATTGCCAAAATCTTTTCCAAAGTAGCTCTACCATCCTGAATTCCCCTCACCAATGAAATAGAGTTCCGTTGCTCCACATCCGGGCCAGACGTTGGTGTCATCCTGGTTTTGATTTTGGCCATTCTAATGGGTATGTAATACTATGTCATTGCTGTGTTTTTGTGCAATTTCTTACTGACATATGACGTTGAACAGCTTTTCTCAAGCTTATTTATATCACATGAATATCACCTTTGTTGAGATAATCTGCAGTTTTTGGATTGACATTGTTTCCTTACTATTGAGAAGTTTTATATTTTAAATTAAAAAAAAGAAAACCAAATAGTTCTCTCCTTAAATCACCTTCCATTTGCAGTAGAAAGGAATACGTATAAAGAAGACTATGCCCCAAATTTCATCCTTATTGCAATCCTTTGTTGGATGCAAATATATGTCATATGAAGTTTGTGACTTCCCTGAAATAAGAAGACATGTATCCAAACGGAGTCTTTACTCCCCCTCACGGATGGTGAACATCCTTCTTGTACCTAAGGGCTCTCAAAACACCCTGAACAGAGCTTCAGGGTAGATGGAAGAGCCATTCTCCAGCCTACATGCTTGTAAGTATCAGACTCTCCCCGTCCCCATCACTTTCTGAGGAGCAGTAACTGCAATGGAGACGATGTCCACAGAGATGATGGGGGTGACCCTCACAGGGTCACCAGCTACTCAAGACGAAAAATGAATAAAGGTGTAAAGGGAGAACTTTTGTTGTAATACAGCAGCAACGAGTTCATCCCCTGTTATGGTGAGTCTGGGACTGGGAAGGCCTTTTACATTCTGAGAAGGGGTCAGAGGGAAAAATCATGGAACCACCCATCACTCAGCCAGTGCATGTAGGCTTCCTTTGGAAAAGTTAGTGATCTTGACTATTCCCATTCAACAGGTTTCCTTCTAGTTCTGTCGATTTCTTTCTTCATTCTGCAGAAGCTTTTTATTTTGATGTAGCCCCAATAGTTTATTTTTTCTTTGATTTCCCTTGCCTGAGGAGATACCCCTAGAATAATGTTGTTACAGCCAATGTCAGAGAGATAACTGCCTGTTCTCTCTAGAATTGTTATGGTTTCAGGCCTCACATTCAGGTCGTTAATCCACTTTGTGTTCGTTTTTGTGTATGGGGGAAGAAAGTGGTTTGGTTTCACTCTGTTACATGTAGCTGTCCAGATTTCCCAGCACCATTTGTTGACAAGACTGTCTTTTTCCCATTCCGTATTCTTGCCTCCTTTGTCAAACATTGATTGGTCATATAATCTTGGACTTATTTCTGGGATTTTTATTCTGTTTCATTTTTTTGGTCTGTTTTTGTGCCATTACCATGAGGTTTCGATTACTATAGTTTTCTAATATAAATGGAAATCTGGAACGGTGATACCTCCAGTTTTGGTTTTCTTTTTCAAGACTGTTTCACTCTTTGGGAACTTTTGTGGTTCCATACAAATTTTAGGACTGTTTGTTCTAGTTCTGTGAAAAAGGCTTTTGGCATTTTGATAGGAATTGCCTTAAATCTGTAGATTGATTTGGGTAGTATAAATAATTTAACAATATTTGTTCTACCAATCCATGAGCAGGGATGTTTGTTCATTTCTTGTGTCATCTTCAATTTCTTTCATCAATCCTTTATAGTTTTCATAGTAAAAGTCTTTCACCCCTTTGGTTAAGTTTATTTTTGGGTATCTTATTATTCTCGGTTCAATCTTCAATGAGATTGATTTCTTAATTTCTCTTCCTGTGGCTTCATCATCAGTGTATAGAAATGCAACAGAGTTCTGTACATTGATTTTGTATCCTGTGACGTTACTGAATTTATTTCTTGGTTCTGACAGTTTTTTGGTAGAATCTTTAGAATTTTATATATGTAGGCAGGCCAATCAGAGATGATGGCCACGTAGGAGGATGCTGGGCTCACCGCGTCCTGCTGATCACTTAGATTCCCCCCACATCTGCCTAAATAACCCAGAAAACCATCAGAAGGCTAGCAGAATGGACTCTCTGGAGTCAAGCATAGAAAAGAGGCCCATGGAAGAGGGTAGGAAGGGTGGAGAGGCAGTGTGCCCTACGCAAACTGGTGAGAGGGAGCTGGGGCGGTGGAGGGGCAGCCAGCCCACCCAGCAAGACAGGGCCCCAGAGTCTGGCTTGCAAATTGGAGGGGCCGGATTCCGTGAGTTCTGACAGCCAGCGGGACTTGACATCTAGAATGTTAAAAGTCAACAGCCCTGCTCTCGGCCAGTGGGGAGGGCAGGAAGACACCAAGAGGGAGAGTTGTTGAGCCCCGGCAGACAGAGTTCAGCTCCCGGAGAACAAAGGCTCTGGCCACCGCCATCTCCCTCTCCCATCCCCAGCTGAACTCCCTAATGGAACCAGTTCCTGTCACCAAACTTGCTTGAACCGCGCAAACACCCAACGTTGTGCTTCTGTGGATCCATCCCTTTGATGAGTCTGCCTGCTTCCCTCCTGGTGTTGCAGGGACCCTCCTGCAGAGGACCACCGACAGCAAACCGAGCTGAGCCTGTCCCTTCCGCCCTGGCGCACTTTTCAGATGCACCCAGGCTAATACGCCAGATCCCATCTAAGCAGCACCACTAGCCTGGCAGTGTGCAAGTAGCCCAGTCAGGGGCCACACCACTCGACAGTGAGTCCTGTCCCTGAGAGAAGGGCAGATAAGGTACACATCAGTCTGACTGTGGCCCCAGGGGTGGGCTGGGGGCAGACATCAGGTCTGACTGCGGCCCCGCCCACCAAACAGGTTACTCCCCACAGCACAGAGGAAGAGCCCTGCAGTTCCACACCACTCCAGGGACTATCCAAAATGATGAAATGGAAGAATTCTCCTCAAAAGAAACTCCAGGAAGTAGCGACAGCTAACAAATTGATCAAAAACTGTTTCAGCAATATAACGAAACATGAATTTAAAATAATAGTCATAAAATTAATCGCTGGGCTTGAAAATGGTATACAGGACAGCAGAGAATCTATTGCTACAGAGATCAGGGGACTAAGAACCAGTCATGAGGAGCTAAAAAGTGCTATAAATGAGGTGCAAAGTAATATGCAGGTGACCACAGCTCGGAATGAAGAGGCACAGAGGAGAATAGGTGAATTAAAGGATAAAATTATGGAAAAAGAAGAAGCTGAGAAAAAGAGAGATAAAAAAAAAAATCCAGGAGTGTGAGGGGGAGAATTAGAGAACTAAGTGATGCAATGAAACACAACAATCTCCGTATAATAGGAATTCCAGAAGAGGAAGAGAGAGAGAAAGGGGCTGAAGGGGTACTTGAACAAAACATAGCTGAGAACTTCCCTGATCTGGGGAAGGAAAAAGGCACTGAAATCCAAGAGGCACAGAGAACTCCCTTCAGACGTAATTTGAATCGATCTTCTGCACGACGTATCATAGCGAAACTGGCAAAATACAAGGATAAAGACAAAATTCTGAAAGCAGCTCGGGATAAACACACTCTAATATATAAAGGGAGTCCTATAAGACTACTGATGGATCTATCTACTGAACCTTGGCAGGCCAGAAAGGAATGGCAGGAAATCTTCAATGTGATGAATAGAAATAATATACAGATGAGAATCCTTTATCCAGCAAGTCTGTCATTCAGACAAGAAGGAGAGACAAAGGTCTTCCCAAACAAACAAAAGCTGAAGGAATTCATCACCACTAAACCAGCCCTACAAGAGATCCTAAGGGGGATTCTGTGAGCGAAAAGTTGCAAGGACCACAAAGTACCAGACACATCACTCCAAGCATGAAATCTACAGATATCACAATGACTCTAAACCCATAACTTTCTGTAATGACATTGAATGTAAATGGACTAAATGCTCCAACCAAAAGACATAGGGTATCAGAATGGATAAAAAAACAAAAGCCATCTATCTTCTGTCTACAAGAAACTCATTTGAGACCTGAGGACACCTTCAGATTGAAAGTGAATGGATGGAGACTATCTGTCATGCCACTGGAAGTCAAAACAAAGCTGGAGTAGCCATGCTTATATCAGACAAACTGGACTTTAAATTAAAGGCTGTAACAAGAGATGAAGAAGGGCATTATATAACAATGACAGGGTCTCTCCATCAGGAAGAGCTAACAATTATAAATGGCCATGCACTGAAGACGGGAGCCCTCAAATATATAAAACAATTCATCACAAACATAAGCAAACTTATATTTTTTAACTTTATTTATTTTTGAGACAGAGAGAGACAGAGCATATATGGGGGAGGGTCAGAGACAGAGCGAGACACAGAATCCGAAACAGGCTCCAAGCTCTGAGTGGTCAGCACAGAGCCCGACGTGGGGTTCGAACTCACGGACGGCGAGATGACCTGAGCTGAAGTCAGATGCTTAACTGAATGAGCCAACCAAGTGCCCCAAGCAACCTTTTTGATAAGAATGTGGCAGTTGCAGGGGACTTTATTACCCCCCTTACAACAATGGATAGATCATCTAGACACAGGATCAATAAAGAAACAAGGGCACTGAATGACACACTAGATCAGATGGACTTAACAAATATATTTAGAACTCTGCATCCCAAAGCAACAGAATATACTTTCTACTCAAGTGCACATGGATCATTCTCCAAGATAGATCACATACTGGGTCACAAAATGGCCCTTCATAAGTATAAAAGAATTCAGATCATACCATGCATACTTTCAGACCATAATGCTATGAAGCTTGAAATCCACCACAGGAAAAATTCTGGAAAACCTCCGAAAGCACGGAGGTTAAAGATCACCCTACTAAAGAATCCCTAGGAATAAACCTAACCAAAGATGTACAAGATCTGTATGCTAAAAACTATAGAAAGCTTATGAAGAAAATTGAAGAAGATATAAAGAAATGGGAAAACATTCCGTGCTCAGGGACTGGAAGAACAAATATTGTTAAAATGTCAATACTATCCAAAGCTATCTACACATTGAATGCAATCCCAATCACAATTGCACCAGCATTCTTCTCAAAGCTAAAACAAGCAATCCTAAAATTTGTATGGAACCACAAAAGGCCCCGAATAGCCAAAGTAATTGTGAAGAAGAAGACCAAAGCGGGAGGCATCACAATCCCAGACTTTAGCCTCTACTACAAAGCTGTAATCATGCAGACAGCATGGTATTGGCACAAAAACAGACACTTAGACCAATGGAATAGAATAGAAACCCCAGAATTAGACCCACAAAAGTATGGCTAACTGATCTTTGACAAAGCAGGAAAGAATATCCAGTGGAAAAAAGACAGTCTCTTTATAAATGCTGGGACAACTGGACAGCAACGTGCAGAAGGAGGAAACTAAACCACTTTCTTACACCATTCACAAAAACAAACTCAAAATGGATAAAGGACCTGAATGTGAGACAGGAAACCATCAAAACCCTAGAGGAGAAAGCAGGAAAAAACCTCTCTGACCTCAGCCGCAACAATTTCTTACTTGACACATCCCCAAGGCAAGGGAATTAAAGGCAAAAATGAACTACTGGGACTGCATCAAGGTAAAAAACTTCTGCACAGCAAAGGAAACAGTCAACAAAACTAAAAGGCAACCAATGGAATGGGAAAAGATATTTGCAAATGACATATCGAACAAAGGGCTAGTATCCAAAATCTATAAACAGCTCACCAAACTCTACACCCGAAAAACAAATAATCCAGTGAAGAAATGGGCAGAAAACATGAATAGACACTTCTCTAAAGAAGACATCCAGATGGCCAACAGGCACATGGAAAGATGCTCAATGTCGTTCCTCATCAGGGAAATACAAATCAAAACCACACTCAGATACCACCTCACGCCAGTCAGGGTGACTAAAATGAACCAATCAGGAGACTATAGATGCTGGCGAGGATGTGGAGAAACGGGAACCCTCTTGCACTGTTGGTGGGAATGCAAACTGGTGCAGCCACTATGGAAAAGAGTGTGGAGGTTCCTCAAAAAATTAAAAATAGATCGACCCTATGACGCTGCAATAACACTGCTAGTAATTTACCCAAGGGATACAAGAGTGCTGATGCTTAGGGGCACTTGTACCCTAATGTTTATAGCAACACGTTCAACAATAGCCAAATCATGGAAAGAGCCTAAATGTCCATCAACTGATGGATGGATAAAGAAATTGTGGTTTATATACACAATGGAATATGATGTGGCATGAGAAAGAATAAATTACGGCCTTTTGTAGCCATGTGGATGAAACTGGAGAGTGTTATGCTAAGTGAAATAAGTCATGCAGAGAAAGACAGATACCATATGTTTTCATTCTTAGGTGGATCCTGAGAAACTTAACAGAAACCCATGGGGGAGGGGAAGAAAAAAAAAGAGGTTAGAGAGGGAGGGAGCCAAAACATAAGAGACTCTTAAAAATTGAGAACAAACTGAGGGTTGATGGGGGTGAGAGGGAGGAGGGGGTGGGTGATGGGTATTGAGGAGGGCACCTGTTGTGATGGGCACTGGATGGTGTATGGAAACCAACTTGACCATAAATTTCATATTTAAAAAAATACATAAAATAATATTTGACATGTAAAAAAAAAGTCATTTGAGGCTGAAATCTTCAAGGGCAGAATGACTTTTCCTGGGGCTTCTGCCTGGCTCAGTAGGTTAAGTGTCCGACTTTCCCTCAGGTCACACTCACTGTTCATGACTTTGAGCCCCGCTTCAGGTTCTGTGCTGACAGCTCAGAGCCTGGAACCGGTTACAGATTCTGTGTCTCCCTCTGTCTGCGCCTCCCCTGTTCATGCTCTCCCTCTCTCTCTCTCTCTCAAAAAATAAATAAACATTAAAAAATTCTTTGAAAAATGAATGACTTCTCTTACATCCTAGAGTGATTCCTAGGAAGTAAACTCTTCTTTAATGACCCTGTGTTTTTCCTGCAATGCACCCCACATTACTGTGGCAACAGACAGGAGATGACGGTATAGATTCATGAACTAATTAGTGGAAGGGGAGGAAGGAAAAAAGGAAGAGTGGAATTTGGGAAAAGAAATGACCCTAGACCTGGAGATATAACATGACATTAATGAATAGAGAAAGAACATCCAGGAGGGACACTGGCAAAGAGTGTTCCAAGTGTGGGAAAAACAGGAGAGTTCATTTCTGACTCTTTTTTTTAAACTTTTTTAAATGTTTATTTATTTTTGAGAGAGAGAGAGCAAGGGAAGGGCAGAGAGAGGGAGACAGAATCCCAGGCAGGCTCCATGCTGTCAGCACAGAGCTTGACGTGAGGCTTGAACCCATGAACCATGAGATCATGACCTGAACCAGAACCAAGAGTTGGACGCCTAAATAACTGAGCCACCCAGGCGCCCTTTCTGACTCTTAATAGTAAGCTTTGTGTCTTTCAGAGGCAGAGTCACAGTGACATTGGAATCAGGCAGACAGTGATCTGACTCCCTGTGACCAGGACCCTGGGAAGTGGGGACACTCAGCAATGACACAGAGGTGACTGAGGGAGCCTGAGAGCAGGAGTAGCCCCATATGGAGTGTGTGGAATAAAAGGAGTGGTTCCTGTCCTGGCCCCTGAGTCTGTTCCTCACCCGACAGAGTGAGAGCAAAAGAAAAGGTCTCTGGTGCGTGGTGGTCTAGAAATGGTCACCATTAATGTTTCTGGAAAACTTTGTACCTTCTAGCAACCTCTGGGAATAAGAGGCCATCAGAGTAGGAATATGTTTTCTGCTTTCTACTTCTCATGGGACTGTTTGCATTTCAGGTCAGAACCTCGTGTCTCTGAGGGTGTGTTGGGCTGCAGTTGATCTGATGCAGGGGCATCCGAATGGTCTGGGGGCTGAGCTGTAGTTTTATGAGACATAAAGACCCTGGCCTGTGTCCCCTGTGCAGATGGTCCATAGTCCATGCTCCGACCTGAACAACACGGAGGATGGAGGGAAGATGATACAGGCGGCTGGGACTTCTTTGGCGAAGCTTCCATCATTTTCTTCTACCTGGACCCCAACTCTCCCAACTACATGGTTAGTCAGTGAGTCCAGGTCCCACCAGTCACTGTGTTACCCAAAGCAATAGGTGTCCCTTCCCTGGTTGCCATGATGGTGTCAGGGTAGAGGGTGTGGTGGTTTGATCCAGTCATCCTCAAATCTAGGGTTTCTTACCAGTGGGTCCATAAAGGCCAGTCTCTGTCATCCAGATGTTATGTTGTGAGGACATTACCTGGGACTGCAGACACATTTTCCCCATGTGGGAAATCAGTGTGAGACAGAATACATTTGGCTTATGTGTCCTCTTTCTTGCCCAAGACGGTGTCAGCTCTCTGAGCATGGGGACCCTCCCTGTCATTTCTCTACTGTGATCTGAGCCCCGAGCCCACATAGGTCATGTAGTGAGGGTTCTCTCAATGCCACGCATGTAGAGCATGTGGATAGTTGACTATCCTGAGTCAGATACAGCTATGCTCTGTGTCGCTGGTTCTGTCCTGGTGCTTTGATATGGACTGAACTGTGTCCCCGTAGATTCCTATATGGAAACCCACACTGTGATTTCATAGACTTTATAGAAGAGGTAGACACAGCATGGTTGAGCACACGTGGAAATGCCACGTGAGGACCCAGGACGAATGTAACCATTTGCAAGCCAAGGAGAGAGACCTCAGGGGACATCAAGCCTGCCCCCACCTTGAACTTGGACATTTAGCCTCCAAAAGTGTGAGAAAATAAGTATCTTTTGATTTGCTCACCCACTGGGTGGTATTATGTTATGGCAGCCCCAGCAGGCAGGCACAATCCTCAAGGACTCTGTCCCCAGGGCAACCGGCCACAGCATCCAGGAATTTCTGCTCAGTTCACGTCAAACAGAAAATGTGCTCCTACAAGGACAGGGTTTGGTGTCTCAATTGAGAGGACAAGGACACATACTCCAGAGAAAGTTCACTGGTTTGGGTTTCAGACTTCCGTTTTAGGGAAGCAGCTGTGTTGGCAGATGGTGGGGGCTGCACATGGAAAGTGCATCACTGTGGGGACAGCAGGTTTTTGTCTCACTTCCCCAAGGGCCTGGAGCACTGTGTCAGTACGTTGAATAATGTCAGCAGACAGGCAGTAATAATCAGCTTCGTCCTCAGCCTGGAGCCCAGTGATGGTCAGGGTGCCTGTGCTGCCAGACTTGGAGCCGGAGAATCGATCCGAGACCCCTGAGGGTCGATTGCTATTACGATAGATGAGGAGTTTCGGAGCAGTTCCTGAGAGTTGTTGGTACCAGTTTACATAATTGCCACCGATGTTGGAGCTGCTTCCAGTGCAGGAGATGGTGACCCTCTGGCCCAAGGAGCCTGACACCGAGGGTGGCTGAGTCAGTACAGACTGGGCCCAGGACCCTGGAAAATGAAGAGATACAGAAAGGGTAAAGCCGGGGTCTGGACACAAGAGGGTGGAAGCAGGGCCCACGTGTCCTCCCAGAGCCCCTTCCCCTGTCCCCACATCCAATCACCTGTGTAGTGAGCAAGGAGGGTGAGAAGGACCAGAGACCAAGCCATGGTGGAGACCATCACAGATCCTGTCTTCTGTGCCCCACAGCTGAGCAGACCTCCCCTAATCTGTCCCTTTTCATCCACTGAGAGAGGGCGGGCCTGTCCATGCAAATGATACCCCAGCTCTCTGACCCCTCACTGAACCCGAGTCAGGTGCCTCCGCCCGTGGATGTCAGGGGGTGGGCAGAGGAATGGCTGCGTGGGGCCAGGCTGTGCAGAAGTCACAGTTATGAGTCTCGAGCAGAAGGCACAGGCAGTGCAGGTGGCAGGTCTCAGGTCTCATCACCCCTGAACCCTCAGAAATGGGCCCTGTGAGCCCCCTTGTGTCCAGACTCAGAAACATCATTGTGGAAAATGGTAACCAGAGCCCATAAAAGGAGCTCCTGTCCCCCGTTGCTTTGTCCACTGCCCCTTTCCTAGGGCCAGGCCAGGTATCCTCCTGGGTAGCCTCCCATATCCTCAAACCAGACTTTCTGCTCTTGTCAGACTCCTCCAGAAAAGCCAGGCCATGTTTCCCTATATGTTTCATGGGTCAGGACTGAGGTGGTATTTCTACAAAAATGCCACTTAGATCAGAGTCATGTCCGGAGCTGTGGTGAGTACCAAAGGACACGTGGCCCCTTCTGTGTAGGATTCTGTGTTCTTTCCTATTATGTGCTTCCTCCCTGGTTTCCAGATCTCTCCTGCTCTGAGGTTCCCACAGCCTGAACAGAAGCTCTCCTTCTGTCCTCAGTGCTGTGGGAAGGAACATCTGTGTGTATTCCTAGGGGCACTGTCCACTAAAAATCTTTGCCATCTGTCACTATGTCTGCTTATTTGAAACAACAGTTCTCCACACACTGTGGTTAGTGATTCCCTCCCAGGATCTGTCCCCCCAGCACACAGACACAAGTCTGCAGGGGTCCTGTGTGTGGCACTGAACCCAGAGCCCAAGGACAAACCTGCAGGAAGTTCCAAGAGGGAAGGAGTCACCGCAGCAGTTGCTCTGACAGGGTTCCAGTGACACGGTTTATGTGTTAGTCACCACTTAGCCAATTGTACACTTTAGAAATGGACAGAAAACAAACAGACACTTGTCTAACGAAGACATCCAAATGGCCGACAGGCACATGGACGATGCTTAAAATCACTCCTCACCAGGGAAATACAAAGCAAAACCCCACTGAGATACCACCTCACACCAGTCAGAGTGGCTGAAATGAACCAATCAGGAGACTATAGATGCTGGAGAGGATGTGGAGAAACAGGAATCCTCCTGCACTGAGGGTTGCAAACTGGTGCAGCCGGTCTGGAAAACAGTGGGGAGGTTCCTCAAAAAATTAAAAATAGATCTACCCTATGACCCAGCAAAAGCACTGCTAAGAATTTACCCAAGGGATACAGGAGTGCTGATGCATAGGGGCACTTGTACCCCAATGTTTATAGCAGCTCTTTCAACAATAGCCAAATATGGAAAGAGCCTAAATGTCCACCAACTGCTGAATGGATAAAGAAGATGTGGTTTATATATACAATGGAGTACTACTTGTCAATGAGAAATAATGAAATCTGGCCGTTTGTAGCAATGTGGATGCAACTGGAGGGTATTATGTACAGAGAAATACTTTAGTGTATGTATGAAATACTTTAGTGTATGTATGAAATACATAAAGCGTAAAGTCAGTCAGAGAAAGACAGATATCATCTGTTTTCACTCTTATGTGGATCCTGAGAATTGTAACAGAAGACCATGGGGGAGGGGAAGGAAAAAAAGAAGTTCGAGAGGGAGAGAGCCAAACCATAAGAGACTCTTCAAAACTGAGAATAAACTGAGGGTTGATGGGAGGCTGGGAGGAAGGAGAGGATAGGTGATGGGTATTGAGGAGGGCACCTGTTGGAATGAGTACTGGGTGTTGATGGAAACCAATCTGAAAATAATTTTCATATTAAATAATAATAATAATAATAATAATAATAAAATAAATGGGCATGTGCTTCTGTATACAAAATTTCTCTCAGTAACATAGATTGAAACATTCTTGAAATTGGTTGAAATGTTCTTATGAAAATGCAGATAGAATCACTAGATTGTATTTATCTATTACAAATCACAGATCTGTATTTATTGCAGAGAAAAATAAATAGAAATTGTGGGAACAATGGAGAAAGGAATCCCTTTGTTGGAGGTTGAAGGAGTCGATAAAGTGTTTCAAAAATCATGTTTTCTTTGTCATTAGTATAGCATGGTGGAAATTTTCTGCAAGTAGGAGAGCCCGACATAATGCTCAGTGAAATCCCATGAGGGGCCTATTTCTATGAATTCCAGAACCATCTCTATAATGCAATTACCAAACACTGAGAGAGCTTCCAGGAAAGAGCGATTTGGGGTCAGACTTGTCTCTGGGGTGAACACAGCTCTACCTCTGTTCTTTGTGTCCAGCATATTCAGGATAGAAAAAAGCTCATTCAGACATCCATGAGTAGAGGAATGAATTTCTATCATCTGAGGCCAACGGGGCTGAAAACTTTCTGTCAGAGGTTCCATATGTGAGTGGTGGAGAGATGGCAATAAGGGGAATTGTGTCTGTGAGGTCACTGTCACTGTGGCCCTTGATTGGGACAGAAGAATTTTCAGCAGATGTCCAGAATGGTGCAGGTGTCATTGGGAAGACTGAAGCAGTGACAGCCCCGTTCTGAGAGCACGCACAGATTTTGTCGCGTGTCCTCGTGTACCTTGAGCTCCCTGGGAGCACCAGTGAAGCTGCTGTCCCAGAATCAATGAACTGATCAGCCTTGGGGGTTGGCTGGATCCCAGAGATTGTTGGGGACTGAGCTGCCCATGGGGACAAAGAGTCTCCTTTGGATTCCCGAGCATCAGCCTTGTCCCAGGAGAGCAGGTGTTCAGAGCGTGTGCTGGTTGCACTTGTGACAGGACCCCAGTCACACTGGATGTTGCTGGTGTTTCCTGATGATGGGGATTCTGCCTCCTGGGATTCTGATCCTGGGAGTACTGGTTGAGTACATGTTGACCATGATTTCTGGAGACAAAGGGAAGCTGGGAAACTGAAGACTCTAGGACACTATACACTCAAAGGAGAGTTGTGTGTGTGTGTGTGTGTGTGTGCGTATGTTTGTGTCCATCTGCATTGTGTCTGTGTTTGTGTAAGACAGAGAAAGAGAGGGAGAGAGACAGAGAAACAGAGAGAGAAAGAGAGAATATGCTCCATGTATCCTCAGGAAGTCTTTCCTTCAGAGGCCAACTATGTAGACAAGTGTACCCCTGTCCCTCTAAGGTCCTCTCTCCTCTCCCTGAGTGTGGTTCTCCACGCAAATCCATCGCTGGGGCTGGCTCTTTAAAGAGCCTCCTGTGTTCTGGAGCTTGGAGCTAAAGAAGGCTAGTGTCTTGAAGGTCACTTCCCTTGCACAAGGATGGAATGTACACAAGGAAGAGGAATTTGGTGCAGATTAGTTCTGATAGGAATTCCATTGAATCATGAATTTGGATCTTGGGGATGGGTCTTCAGTCCATTTTCACCCCAACAGATACATATCCCACATCTGTGGGTTCAGGTCTCAGGAAGCACAAGACAGGGGTGACAACACAGTCCCTTCCTCCTGCCCTTCACAGCACAGCCACCCTCCACTGTGCCCCCAAGGTCCCTGGATGCCTCCTTGGCAGTGACCATTAAAGAGTGCCTTTTTTATTTAGGAAAAAGGCTATTGCATGAGACTTCAATGATTGGAACAAATGTGTGGCTGCGTTAGTCTCCTGATGGCGTCAGAAACAAATATTCTCAAAAACAGGAAAATTTGTCATGTCTTGAACTATGTAGCCTATCCTTCCTTTGTTGGCTAGATCAACAGTTACCTTTTGTGGAACCTCAGTAAGTTTGAAGGGGGAAAAGTCATTGTACTAATGGCTTTTGTGGGCAAATACTCAAAGGCTGAATGAACCTTCATTTGCCACAAACACAATAATGTTGTTGTCATATTACAGAGATTTACTGAGACCGGTGAGCATGGAAACTACAGAGATGAGAGCAAGAATCAGATGATGAGGGAATTTCCTGCCAGTCCAATATCTGTCACTTCTCCTCCTTAGAGATGAACCCTAGAGAGTGGAAATTACTGTAAGATTTTACTTCTCTCTGAAATCCTAACATAGAGATGGGGTTCAGACCTGAAGAGCCATGGGGAGAGACTAAAGGCCTGAGGGATGCAGGAGCAGAAGGGAGAAGAGGAACCTGTGTTGGGAGGGGGAGGGGGTGAGGTGAGTCTGAAGAAGTTGTGACTCACTTTTTGTCAGATGGGTGAAAGAGAAAATTGTGTCTATGACCAAGGTGCTTATTAACATATCGAGTATGGATGTGTCGTCAGTAACACAAGAGTCACCGTTTACAGCCTGAGATTTGTGGATGAACATGACTGTATAGTTCACCTTGTCCAGTTGAGACAATACTACTGTGTGATCTTAGAAATTATATAGGAGTCCCTGCACCCTGGATCCTGACACAGAGTTTCTGAAATTCTTGTCATTTCCTAAGTGACAAGAGCACTAGAAGCATCTTAGTTCTAATGACGTGACTCTGGGTGGGCTCCTGGATGGCTCCTGGATGGGGCTGGTCCCCAGAAAGACCAAGCCTTGATCAGAGGCTGCGAATATTCACCCCCTCATACTTGAGACAGGGAGGGAAGACTGACAGTGCAGTTAATGTCCAATCACGTCTACCCGAATCCTCAATAAAAATGCCAAAGTACAGGGTTTGAAGAGCTTCCGGTTTGGCGAACACATCCACTCTCAGAGCGGATGCACCTCAACTGCACGGGGACCGAAGATCTGGTGCTCGAGACGCTCCCAGACTTGACACTAGGTGTCTCTTCATTACTTGTTCACCTGTCCCCTTCATATCTTTAATGAGCTGACAAAAGGAGTCAGTGTCTCCCTGAGTTCTGTGAGTTGATCTGGCACCTTAATGGACCTGAGGAGGGAGTCATGGGAACCTTTGACGTGTAGCCAAGTTGGACAGAGGGTGCTGGCAATCTACTAGTTGTTGGTGGCATCAAAACGGGGAGCAGCCTCCTGGTGCTGAGCCCTTCACCTATGGATCTGACACTATCTCTGAGCAGATAAACTAAGCCTTAAATTCAGGTAAATTGTAGGACACTCACCGTGTGTCCCACAGTATTTCTAGATATGGGAAAACAGATACAAAACGTATAATTGGTGAACATGAGTGTGTGAAGTGAATATTTTGTGAGTAGTAAAGGAGATATAACTAGAGGGAGAGACAGAGATTTTGGTCGTAAAATAGTTGTTCTTGTTACTTTTCTCCAGGGGCATGTGCAGTTGGGCTCCATTCCCTGATTCACCTGGGCTCTTGGGACACGTGTGCTGTCTCAGGCAAGAGGATCATCTGTGTGTCCGTCCTTCCTCCTCAAGGACAGCTGTCGCCATGGAGGACTCTCCCCTACAGGAGCCTCCACAGAAAGTTCCCAATAACAGAGGCTCAGACACAAGGTCTGTGGACCCAGGGGTTTTTGTCTCACTTTCTCCATATCTGAGTCACTGTGAGTAGCCAAAGCTGCTCCCACTGCCATGAGCTGTAGCACAGGAAGAGTCAGCCTCATCCTCAGGCTATGGCCCAGAGAGGAGCAGAAGCCCTGCATTGGCCAAGGCATCTTTGGACCCAGAGAAGTGGCTGGGGATCCCAGGGCCCTGGTGCTTAGTTGAGTCTGAGTAGTAGTACAGGAGATAGAGGAGGGCTCACTGGCTTCTGCTGGAACCAATGTATGTAATAGCTGCCAACACTGAAGCCACTGCTCAAGGTGCAGATGTCTGGCAATTGTTCCCGGAGATGCAGACAGGGAGAGCGCCTGGGTCAGCACAGGCTGGGAGATACCTGTGGATCTCCCATGGAGATAAGCTTTGGGGATGCAGCTGGAAATGGTAACCAAAATTCAGGATTCTGAGCAGAGGTGGAGTGATTTGGGGACCACCCTGTGAGCATAAGGCCTGTCCCTACCTGGGCAGTGAGGGAGGACCAGGAGGAGGAGCAGAGTCCAGGCCATGGTGACACAACCCCTGCTCCCCACACTGGGCTGGGCCGCCCCAGGCCTCCTTTTCTCCTCCACCCTCTGCCACAGGAGGGGCTGTGCATGCAAATGAGGTCCATCCAGTGCCTGCCCAGCCCCTCCCTGAGCCCTGGTGCTGGAGCTCAGCTCACACCACACACTGGGGAGGATGGGGGTGGAACTCCTGCCCAGGGAAGCCCTGGGAGGTAGCACCTGCTGCGACACCACAAAGCCTCAAGGTCTGGTCTCCTTTGAGTGACTGGTCCTCGCTGACCAGCTGTGTAGGGACCACAGGGCTGTCCCACAGCGCATCCTGTTAATCTCACATGGAAAAATGAAAAATGAATAAAAAGAACTTGTAAGTGGTACATCTTAAAGAATACATTAAATACATAGTTTCTTAGAAGTTACAAAATTGGCTGTCTTAGAAATACATTGACTGAATAGACCAGTTCCAATAAAAACATGGAAAAGGGTATTATAGAAGCACTCCACAGAAATACATTAGGTACAGACGTTTTCACAAGGGACATCTAAAAAAACTTCAGAATTTAGATGATTCCACTTATTTACTTCATATTTTTTCATAATTTAACACGGTATTGAATATCTCTTACTTCTTTTAAAAATGTTATAAAACTCATAAATACACCTTCAAAATAGCTTTTACAAAAAGGAAAATAGTAGAATAGTATAATGAAATATTGATAAACTTGTTGTGTACAAAATATTAACAAAGAGACCTCAATACCATATTAATAAATTGAAATACTATCATTAAGTGTGATCGATTCCAATGATACAAACTGGGTTACATAATAAGAAAGAGTTTTATATTACACACCATATTATTACCTCATGAGATATGACCATATTGCCCCAATTGGTCCTAAAAGGGCCTTTCACCACATTTAACACCATATCCTAATAACACCCACATAAAAATACAATCAGATACATCTATAATATGGTAAAACACACACTCTCGCACACACAGATGATGTAGTCCTAAGGCCCACATCTTACTTCCTGCCGTAGTGAGGAGACGATTTCCACAAAGATCAAGAATAGGTAAAGGAGATCTTAACTTCTATTATTTTTAAATTATTCCTCAATAGTTAGGAAATGTAATTAAAAAGTCAAAATCAATGATTAATACTTAGCATTGATGGCAAAAGACAAGTGGTCATTCTTGGATATCCAGATGGACGTCATGGCCTTAGGTAGGCCTGTGTTGCTTTGGCCGTGATGGCAGAGATCTCCTCAGTGAGGACTAGTCGCTGACTGCGACTAGTACTGGTGACACTAAGTAACAGAGACAAGATGGGTGGAACAAGGGCAGCAGAGAGAGGTCTTGACCCACTTGACTGGGCGAAGAGCTCTGTGCAAGGTGTGGGGCAGTGACCCTGGATCTGAAGTGATTATTTCCTCTCACTCTGGCTGCATTCTACATGATGTCAGTCATCACATTTATGGGGCTTCTGCCCCAGACCCACAATAGTACATATTGCAGAGGTTTTCAGTGCAGAAATTGGGGACCTTGGCTCAAGTGACCCGTTCACCAACAGATGGATTGTGAGTCTGATGTCACTGCACCTGCTCCTTGATGAGCTGAAGAAAGGGCAGGTCCTGTGTGATCTCAGGGACTCCTTTTGTAAAATCTGGCAAAGGCTTCCTGTTTAAAGGTTTGAAGGAGAGACTCCAGGACATGGTGGAGACCCCACAGAGCTCTGTCTTCTGAGGTTCCATGCAGGGATTCTGCCCACAAGCTCTCTTATCTTCTGGGCAGACTCTCCTGAGAGCCCACTTCCTCCTTGGAAATACATTCTAGCCGGCCATTGTCTATCAGCCTCAAACGTACAAGATGCCATAGAGAAAAAGGACATGATCCACATTTGACTCTATGTGGTAAAGCATCCAGATCCAGGAGGTCACAGAGCAATAGGAGCTCACAGGTGGAAGCTGGTCACACATCAGTGAGGATACAGTTTGCCTCCTGCCCCTCCCACCAGCTGAGTGGTTTCCCAGTTGTCTGGCTCAGCCCCTCCCCTCTGCAGGCCCCTGCCACACTGCTCCCCTGTTGCCCTCAGCACCATGTCCTCCGGCTGCTGTGGTCCCCTCTACACTCCAAGCAGAATGTTCATTTAGGCACCAGTCTTACTGACGTCATGACCCAAGAGAGTGGAGTAAGAAAGGGGCTTTCTAGGTCTCTTAATGGAATGATGACACTCTCACATTTGGAAATGTATCTCAGTGGAAAACTATGATTTATTTCAAGATGTCCATCTCTGCCCAAAATATCCCTGGAATGCACAGTGTGTCTTGTGTTTGCAGGCACTGCATGTGGTAAATGTAAAGACGGTGAAGGGGTGTCATTGGGGCACATATGGAGACA
>NW_026060027.1:0-472 GCF_023721935.1 Panthera uncia | reverse complement strand
AAATGTAAAGACGGTGAAGGGGTGTCATTGGGGCACATATGGAGACAGTGCCCAAGTTCATGTGGGGTGTGCATGGAAATTTGGGACAAAGGACTTCCAACAGAACTGTGGTACATACGGTGGGGACTATATGGTGAGTCAAGTGGTGTCCCTGCAGAGAGCTGGGGGACCCGTGGGTCAGAGGTCAGGGCATGTGCCAAGGCCAGAAAAAGAGAGGAGGCTGGTTGCAGGTGACTCTAGTGAATATCCACTCAGAGCCAAACTGATGGACCAATGAGCACATGAATCCAACATCTCCCAATGGAATTGGAAGGGAAACTCGGAAAATAAACATACCTACACGAAACCCTGAAATGGTTTTTACTCATTGTGAAAGCACATATATTGATATGCCACAATTATAGTCACAACAATGCAACCCATGTTTACTTGCTAATTCTACAGGACCAGCCTGTAGACACTTCCATGGGGG
>NW_026060026.1:0-25375 GCF_023721935.1 Panthera uncia | reverse complement strand
ACACACACACACACACACACCCCAGAAAGCTTTTATTCAAACAATATATTGGGGTTGTAAGATCAATACATATAGCAGATACTAGAGGAGGTGGTCTGGCTAAAGTGGCAAAGGTGGAGAGAGCAGCCCCTTCATAACCCCCTCCAGCCCCAGCTCGTCCTTCCTTTTGGCACTTTCTGCCCCAGGCTGTCTCTTTCTTCCTTTAAAAAAATTTTTTAGGGGCGCCTGGGTGGCTCACTCGGTTCAGCGGCCGACTTCGTCTCAGGTCATGATCTCGCGGTCCGTGAGTTTGAGCCCCGCGTCGGGCTCTGTGCTGACAGCTCGGAGCCCGGAGCCTGTTTCGGATTCTGTGTCTCCCTCTCTCTGACCCTCCCCCATTCATGCTCTGTCTCTCTCTGTCTCAAAAATAAAATAAATGTTAAAAAAAAATTTTTTTTTAAAAATGTTTATTTATATTTGAGAGCAAGAGGAGGAGGGGCAGAGGGAGAGGGAGACACAGAATCCGAAGCAGGCTCCAGGCTCTGAGCTGTTAGCACAGAGCCCGGCATGGGGCTCGAACTCACGAACCGTGAGATCATGACCTGAGCTGAAGTCGGACGCTTAACTGACTGAGCCACCCAGGCGCCCCAGATTGTCTCTTTCTGAGGCATCTCCATTATCTTACAGGGCCCATCACTTCTTCCTTGAAGTGACACTACATTGAACGTATTGAAATTAACTTGTTTTAAAGAGATGTGGCATTGGGAAATCTTACATGCTAAATGCATTTTTAGCTTGGGTTATGGAAATGCAGTTTCTTCCTTCTTCCTCCCCCCCCTTCCCTCTCCTTCTTTCCCTTTTCTCTTTCATGCTTTCATCTTTTGTTGGAACCTTTCCAGAGTGTCCTTTCAGGGACGCTGGGCTCAGCCAGTGTTCTCTGTTCTTGCTGTGTCCCAGCACAGACATGTGTCTTCAGCTGGAAGGGCCCAGGGAATCCTCGAGTCCAACATCCTCACCTTACCCGCAGGAAGCCAGAGGTTCGGCCAAGGAAGGAACACACACCTGTCCTCAGCGTCCCTGGAGGCTCTGCACGGCACAGTTTTTCTAAATCTGTGATTCGCTGAAGCAGAGGACACGCCATGACAGGTGAAACAGGGCAGGTCTTATTCTGCAGGAGCAGTGGAGGGACTGGGTGTCCTCGCCAATTACAGGGGTCACAGTGAACTTTCTGTGGGCCATCCACTCTCCTACCTACTCATTTGTTTGTCTGTTCATCTCTCCATCCATCCATCCATCCATCCATCCATCCATCCGTCCGTCCAACTGTCCGTCCATCCACCCTTCCATCCGTCCAATGTGCTTCATGCTTTGTATGCATGAGGCCCCATGCTAGGAGCTATGATGCCTGCCTGACCCTCCAGTCTGCCTGTCAGAGAAAACAGCAGCCCAGAAACAATTACAGCACAAAGGAGATTGGCCTCAGTGCCACAGGAGAGGTTCACGCAGTTCTTGCGGTTTCCAGAGAGGGAAAGAATGACGAGGTTTGATAGATCAGACTCTGGTGGGTTGCCCAGAGAAGGTGGTGTTAACACTGGATTTGGACCATCAGGAGGCAGAATCGGGAGGGACCTGCAGACCCAGGGGCGCGAGTGCAGGCATGTTTGGGGAAATGGGAGGGAAGTTGGATAAATAGCGTGGAGGGACCCTTTCTTCCCAACCCAGGTGGTGGCTTTGGCCTCAGGGGCTGGGACATGGCTGTGATAGTCTCAGAGGGGCTGATGATTCCCCCTGAGGCTGTGGCTCCCCAGTGGAGTCATGCTCAAGTCCTGCCTAAATTCACTTTGTGCGGTCTGGGTCTCTTGCCGCTTGCAAAGGTTCCATCCAGTTGAGTGGCCATTCGAGCCCCTCTTGGTGTCGCTGCCTGTCTGCCTGCTCACCACCTGCTCACAGGTTCAAGTCAGAAGCTGCGGCATATGTGGGGCCTGTCGGGCGCTCAGACTATGGCCCTGGGCGGGGATGGTGAGATGTTTAGTCAATTCCCAAGGGCCAAGAGCTATTCCTAAGTCTTCCCCACTGGTTTAGGGGCTCCAGATTCAGTCGCCGTCATTGCGTGGTTCTAACAGAATAGCAGTATACCTGCACAAGGGATTGTCCTCTGCCCTCAGACTCTAACCGACCCCTCCTTCCCCTCCATTTATTCTCAAATTTCCTTCCCAGGAACAGGGGAGTCCAGGAAAGGGGGGGGGTCCTACATGCCTGAATTTGAATCTTGACTCCACCACTTGCTAGCTGTTTGGCCTTGGGCAGGTGACATCACCTGGTTAAGCCTTAGTTTCCCCCACTTGTAAAATGGGGATTAATACCTACCTTAGAGGGTTGTTGGGATTTTAAATAAAGCATATAACCCCCCGAGCACAGTGCCTAGCACACAGCACTTAATTTGAGGGCCAGCCCTGGGACTCCTGGGTGGGCCCAGTCGGTTAAGCGTCTGACTCTTGATTTCGGCTCAGGTCATGATCTCACGGCTCGCCAGTTCGAAACCCATGTCGGGCTCTGCGCTGGCAGTGCGGAGCCTGCTTGGCATTCTTTCTGCCCCTCCCCTGCTGAGGCTCGCTTGAGCACTCCCAGTTCTGTTTAAAACTTGTGTGACTTGTCATACATTTCTGCCCAGAGCCGCACATACGCAATCACGGGGGGCTTAGTTGGCTTGTGCTCCATATCTGGCCTTGGGATCAGAATTGGCCCTTCTGTTCCTGACGCCAAGAGGAACTTATGGACCGCACATTCCTCCTGGAGCCAGACCAGGCTGCCCACCGCCCCCCCACCCCCACCCCTTTCCCAGGAGGGATCCGGGAGGGCAGAGGAATAAACAAATGCCCAGGCTCCTAAGATTGTGAGATATGACAAGAGAAAAAAATGCAGCCTGCTCAGGACTGCACTTGGGCAAACTTAATGACTAACCTTAGATCGACTGTGACTAACCAAGGCTGTCCTTAGGCACCCAGAGTAGGTCCTGGTCCAGCCAATCACTGCCGAGCCCATCAGGTTGCCAGGCAGGCTGGGCCTCAGCTGTCACCCCGTGTAGGAAAGCGCAAGGACACAGGTCCCAGGATGGCTGAGGGCTGGTACTCTAGCAGCTGGAGCCCCCAGCCCAGGGAAGGCCAGGAATGGCGCTCTCCAGTAGTTCTGAGGGAATGGCCGGGAGAGTGGCCCATCAGGAATTGTAAGTCACACCTCCAGGGCGTGCCTGAGTTTCAGAGCCCATCTGCCACCTGAACGCAGCCCAGAGAATGGCTTTATGTGGATCTGGAAATGCCCACGCTAGAGAACGGCTCTAAGAACTTGAGGGAGGGGACCTCCTAGCTACGGGCTGATGCGACAGATGTCTCAGTCCCCATGTCCCCGGCACTGCTTTCTGCTCATTCCATGTTTTCAACCAGGGTGGGCCAACTCAGATGCCCACGGGGCCAGGTGATGTGAATGAGGGGGGTGGGTTAGGTGCTGGGCAGAGTGAGTGGCCGGGTGCGCGGGGAAGTGCAGGGCGCATGTCCAGTCTGAAGGGGGCAGCGGTGCTCAGCACCGGCTGGTGTTGCCATGGGAATATGCAGGCTTGGGGTTGCCAGAGCTTCAGATATTTTAAAAATAGCTTGAAATCTGGACTTTGTGAAATTTTCCAATTGTGTAGGCGACCCCTCCTCCCACCTTCTGGAATCCCTTTGTCTTTTCTGCTTCCCCCACCTAGAGGAGCCACAAACTCCATCAAGTGGCTCCTTGTAGAACAAGGTAGGATTTCCTCGGCTTTGTCCTCACACTTCCTCCTTGCTGGTGCTCGGGATTTGGTGAGCAGGGCCTTTGCGTGTTTGTTCATTCGGCAAACGTTATGCAGCACCTGCTTTGGGGTGGGCCTTGTGCAGAAAGGAGTCGGGTACGGGGGAAGTGAGGAAGACACAGATTCCCCTGGAGGGAGCGTGGAGGAGGCAGGCATCCATGGAGCCAGGTGTCGGTCATCCTGAGGGCACGGTCCCGTGTGTTTGCCTGCCTGGGCTTCGTCTCAGAGCGGTGGTTTCCCTCTCTGAAATCAACCCTGATTGGGGGGTGGAAGGGTGGGTTTGGCTCTCACGCCCTTTTATCATCTTAACCCTTGCTCTTCCCAAGGCCAGCCCCTCTCAGCTCCTCCGATGTCACCTCCTCAGAGAGGCCTTCCGGGACATGCTAGCTTGAGTAGGGCCCCCAACTCTAGGAACACCTTCTCTACCAGGGCTCCGTGCTCTTTATAGCATTTGTCACTGCCTGGAATTGCGTCCTTTCTTGTCCTCCGCCTCTTCCGCCCCCAACCCTGAGGCCACGAGGGCAGGGCCTGGCTCTGACCTATTTGCGGCGCTGACCGGGCTTATGGTAGGAGCTGGCCAAGTTCACGGTCGGCAGGTGGGCTCTGTCCACGAGCCCCTGATCTCTTTCTAGGAAGCAGTCTCAGCGGAGGGAGCACTCGGCCCTGGAGCCCACTGGCCGGGCCCTAGTTTTCCCACCCGCAAAATGGGCCCAACGATAATAGTTCTAACTTTACGGGGCTGTCAGGAGGGCAGGTGCATGTGGTTCTGTGAGGTGGTAAGTCTGAGCCCTGTCCTGGGGTGTGGTGTCCCTGGGTCCTGGCTGGGAGCTCGGAGCTCATGTCACAACCCTCCTCCCGACCCACCTCAGCTCCCACGCCAGCAGCGTATTTATTCATTCCACTTGCCTTGTTTCCTGCCCACAGGCCTGCTCTGCAGTTGGTTTCCCTGAGCTGGGCAGAAACACTGAGTGAAAAAGATGGGCTGAGACTCCGGGAGCAGACGGTGCGGGAGACAGGAAGCCACAGATGCCGGGGGGGGGGGGGGGGGGGGGGGGGGGGGGGGGGGGGGTGGGTGGAGGGGGGATGTTTGGATCTTGAGAAATCCCAAAGCAACTGCCCTCTCTGGGTCCTTGGGCTCCAAGTCTCCCCCCCGGCCCCCTCAGCCCCAGGGAGGGACAATGGCAGATGAATCTTCACTGTGGTGCAGGCAAAGGGCTTCTGCATGTAGAGGACTTGGCAGTGGGGACGGGTTTGATGGCCACAGATGCTAACAAGCAGATATATAGCTACTTGGACAGGGGATGGAGCCTGGGGCTGGGGGTGAAGGTGGGGGAATGGTCAGGTGGTTCACGTTCAGGTGCGTTGTATCTGCTGAACCCACAGGGGTGTGGAATCACAGATGGCTGCCTGTCTGGGGGACGGGGGCTTGGGTGGCCTACCCCGGGGCTCCCGGTTTCATGTTAGTTTCATCAGTGCGGTTGATGAAATCCAGATAGTAAAGTTTACCAGCTCTGCAGAGAACTCAAAGCTGAGATAGAGGGTGTCTAAGTAGGAGGACAGGCTCGGAATCCAAAGGGATTGGAGGGTTGGATGCTGAGCCTGTCACTTTCTAGCTATGCCACTTCAGACAAGTGACATAAACTTTCTGAACCTTGGTTTCCCCATCTGCAACATGGGGGCAATGTCCCCTATACCCTAGTGCCATGAGCATCAGCGAGACAACCTGCAGGCAGCACCCAGTTCAGTGCTGGGCACATAGCAGGCCCTCGCTGATGGCTGCGGCTGTGATTAATGGCCGTGAGAGCTCCTTCGGGGCAGGGGACTTGTCTTTCAGTGCCTGGTACGGCGTGGGCACTGAACAAATGTTTGTCAGATGAGTGAACGCGATGAAATTTGACGGGGATAAATGTCAGTTCCCGGACTCAGATCCAAAGACCCAGCTACACATGGATGCGGTGCGGGGAGGAATGGCTTAGCAACAAACGGTACAGGAGGGGAAAGTCGAAGGATTTAAGCAGACAGAAATTTTGGTCACCGTGAGGTGGCTGCCAAAACCAGGCAGGGCAAACTCAGGTGGCATTATTAGAGGTCCAGTGCTCAGAAGGAGGGAGGCCGTGGCGGTCAGCCTCCAGAGCCACGTACCCTTCGACACTCCCGCTGTGGAGAGGCCTAAAGACCGCCCGTCAGGAGGTGTGGTTGAAGAAATCAGGGCACTGAGTCTGGAGAAGAGAAGTGCACAGGACCACGTGGCGGCGCTCAGAGCTGGCCCCTTCCACTTGCGTGGACAATCGGTGCATGGCTCCAAGCCTCAGTTTCCTCATCTGTAAAATGTGCCCACTGCGCAGGCCGGAGCTCACGTGGCTGCTGCTGGAGAAGAGCAGGAATGGGAATCCGAGCCTTGCTGGACTCATCCTCTCCCCCCTCCCATCACTCCCCCCATGACCCACTGAGCTCCTCAGCACCAGGGTTGTTCACACTGGAGGACAGCTGCCCTGGAGGCTGTGGGTGGCCAGCACCTGTCTCCTTTGTGCTGTTGGAGAAGATTACAGGGGCAGCCCCTGCCACCCTGACCTCCCCACTTTCCTCCATTTGAGGCTGATCCTGTAGTCCAGCCACTTTACCCTCAGCCAGCTTCCCTCTCATCTGCACGTTCTGGGTGTACGATTGTGTGTGCAAAAGCCTGGGGCTCCACACTCCTCTGCCTGCAAACCGCCTGCCTGGGGTTCCCTGTGCGCCCTCCGGTGGCCGCAGGGGGCACGGCGCTGGGCTCTGTGGAAGGTCTTGGAGCAGAGCCAACCAGAATAACGTTGCAACTCCGACATCCTGGTAAAAATCCTGGACCCCCATCGACACGTGGCTGGGTAAATACAACGCGGTACACACACACTATGGAATACAATTCAGCCTTAAAAAGGAACGAAATTCCCATATATGCTGCAACACGAGTGAGCCTTGAAAACAGGCTTAGTGAAATCAGCCAGACACAAAACAACAAATACTGTAGGATTCCACTTACAGGTCGTATCTAGAATCGGCAAATTCAGACATATAAAGAGCAGAGTAGAGGTAACCAGGGACTGGGGGGGGGGGTAGGGAGGGAGCTACTGTTTTATTTCTTTATTTAAATTCAAGTTAGTTAACATACAGAGTAGAACTGGTTTCAGGAATAGAACCCAGTGTTTCACCACAGGGAGTTACTGTTAATGGCACGGAGCTTCTGTGTGAGATGATGAGAAAGTTCTGGGAATGGACGGGTGGTGATGGTCACACAACATGGTGAATGTACTTAATGCCACTGGATTGTACGCTTGAAAGTGGCTGCAATGGTAAATTTATGTTATATATATTTTTACCACAATTAAAAAAAAATCCCAGAAAAAATCCTGGACCTGCCCTTAGATGCTGCATGACCTTGGTTAAGTCACTTCACTTCTCTGAGCCTCAGTTTCCTCAACTTTAAAATGGGGAGGGCCTTATGGCCTACCTCCCTGCCACCACTTTATCCAAGCCACGATCCTCCCTTGCCTGTAGAATTGGAAACAGCCTCCTTGATGGTTTCCGGGTTTCCCTCTTGGCCCTCCCGCCCAAGTCTTTTTCAACTAACCTGCAGAATATCTAAAACTACAAGCCAGATCAAGTCGCCTGCCTGCTTAAAATTCTCCCCAAACTCCTCCCCTTGGCCAATGAGACTTGGATCCTGACCATTGCTTTTCTCTCACTACTTCCTGTCCCCCGCTTCTCTCGGAACTGTCACTCCAGGCTCCTTTCTACCTCCAGGCCTCTGGCCCTTGCTGATTACTCTGTCTTGAACACTGATAGATCCCCCGATTGTCTTGTTTTGTTGACTTCTTGTCCTTGGGGTCTCAGCTCATATGTGACATCACTCTGAACCACCCACTCCAAGGCTGCCTCGACTCCTACTCTTATCACCTGTATCCTGCTTTGTTTTCTTTCTTCATAGCACCGGCCATTACCTGAAACTGTCTTATCTTCTTTACAGAACTGTTCAACTGGCTGGACTTTGTAGGGTGCAGGAAATCATTCGGTTTTTCTCACCCCACTGCTCTAGCACTTTCTCTGTTGCTTCTGTCTTCCCCTGCTCCTTGGAAATATTTCAGGGGCACCTGGCTGGCTCAGTAGAGCATGCGACTCTTGATCTCGGGGTTGTGAGTTCGAGCCCCATACTGGGTGTAGAGATTACATTTATTAAAAATAAAATCTTAAAAAAAAAAGAAAATGTTTCAGCTAAGTGTAGCTTTATCCATTTCCTTCAGGTATTAGATCATTTTCAAATTCTGGCATCAAAAATCAGATTCTTTTAGGAGGTGTACATTGAAGGATTTAGGAGTGAAATGCTGTGATGTCTGAAGCTTGCTTTCGAACGGTTCAGTCAAACCATGCACACACACACACACACACACACACACACACAAACACACCCCGTCAACAATTTTTGGGTGAGCATATGGGTGTTTATTGCACTATTCTTTCAACTATTCTGTGTGTTTGAAAATTCTTATAAAAAAAGTTGGGCAAAAAAGAAACTATTTTTGGCAAGTTAAAAAATAAGCCTAGTCGTATCTCAATAAAAATATTTCTCCTCCATCCAATATTAGCTTCTCCAATGCAAGCTGGCGGGGTTCGCAGCAGTAGGGAAGGGAGAAGAAGGGTGTGTGGTCACGGAAGTCTCTCTGATTCCCTCCCCTTCCCCCCCCCCCCCCCCCCCGCCTGGGTGGGCAGTTGTTTTCAGGCTCTGTCAGGGTCCAGAGGGGAGTAAGGGTGACAGCAAAAGGGTAGCGCTCCTTGATGATGCTGTTGTCACACGAAGGAGACTGGTAGGCGTGCCCCTCAGGGCTCAGCCTGCAATGTTCCTGACGTGGGGAATGTCTGATCCAGGGGGACACTCAAACCCTCCGCCGCGCTCTGGACACAGCCTCCTGGCCCTGAGAGTCTGTGGCTCAGTCGGCGCCTAGGGCGAGGGTGTGGGGATGATGTGCCAGGGTCCTCTCCGGCACCCTACGTCCTCCACGGTGGTGCTCCCGAGTCCCCCTTGCATGGCTGGAGGGGTGGTGGTTTTGGGGGTGTGTTTGTGTCAACACCACCTCCTTCCTCCTCCTGGGCTGACACCTCCCGGGAAAGAAATTCTAACTCGGAACAGTCTCTCTTGAACTGGGGTGGGGTGAGGGCTTGCTTTTGTTATCTCTCAGTGGCCCTGGGGCCTCGGCAGAGAGCCCTAAGGGCAGGAAAGTCCTGTTAGAGGTGCTGTCCCCTCTAGTTCTTGAAGTTTCTGCAGAAGACTGGCACACACCAGGGAACTTTTTTACTACGATTTGCAATAATAATAATTATTATTGGTTGAAGGTGGAGCTGGACAGAGCCTGGACTGTGATACGTCAGGAGGCAGGCAGGACACACAGATTGCAGGTTCGCAGCAAAGAAGCCAGGCGGGCTCAGATCCCTGGCCTTGCCCCAGGCTCAGCCTCATTTGCACCCCTGCAAAACCAGCCAGGCCCAGTCTTTTTTTTTTTTTTTTTTTAGGTTGCGTCTGGCCTTTACTAGCGCCCACCCCGGGCCCAGCGCCCAAATGTTTGGCATTGGACTTATAGAGGACAGGAGGCCCTTGGTCACATTATGGTTCTGGACACCTCTCCTACCCCTCACTTTCTTCTCCTGGCTGAGGGCTTGCGGCCCCTGGGTCCGTGGTCAACCCCGTGAGCACGAGAGAGGGTTTAGGTGGGGTGAGGGCAGAAGGCGGGGCTGCGAAGCCAACTGTGGGGTGATGTCTGGCATGTCATTAGCTGCATCGGCTCTAGACAGAGTAGGGACTGCAAGGTCAAGCAATTTCTCCCGGCTGTGCTCTGCATGTCTGCGCGCGGACACATGCAGGTGCACTAAGCTGGGTGCGCGCGCGCGCGCGCGCATGCGCAGTGAGAGGGGGTAGCTTTCCATGCTGCGGGATCCTGAACTACAAATCAGGCGCTAAAAAAGAAATTAAGGTTTATTGTATCGGTCAGTTGTCTCCTAAAACTCAGTGGCTTACAGTCGCCATGATTTAGTTTTGCTTCCGCTCCTGCAGTTTGCCTGGGGGTCACCTAGACCCCGGCTTCACTTTTGCTGGGTTTTGTTGGCTCCACTTGGAAAAGAAAAGGGTCCAGAAAACAAAGGGTAAGCCAAGAGTGAGTGAGAGTAGGCGTGCACGCATATTTGTGCATGTGTGTGTGTGTGAGCATGCGTGCGCACGGCCTTGGTGTATGCACGTGCCCATGGGTGCCTGTGTGTGTGCTTGCACAATGTGTGGGTGTCTGTGCCTGTGGAATCTCTCCTGCGGTGGGGCAGGCAGAGGTGGTGGTTTTCAGGGGTAATGAGTGTTTACCACGGGTGTGTAAGGGCAAATACAAATTTAAAAAAAGTTTTTAAGTTTATTTATTTTGAGCGAGAGAAAGAGAGAGAATCCCAAGCAGGCTCCCTGATGTCAGCGGAGAGCCAGATGCAGGGCTGGAACTCACCAGAACCCTGAGGTCATGACCTGGGCTGAAATCAACCAGGCGCCCCCCCCCCCCCCAAAACAAAAGAAGTTTAATTCTCCCTATTGAAACAAAGGGAAGAGACTGTCTCCCTCCCTGTTCTTAGAGCATTCAGTTGAGAAACCTGGTAAGTTCTGCCTCTTTGAAACGTACCTAAATCTTTTCAAAAGCTAAATAAGCCTCTTGTCGGCTTTACCTCCCAGGAATGTTTCCCTAAGGACCTGGAAGCCATCTCTTTGAAATGGAATCCTGGAGGAAGCAGCGCCCCATCTTCCCCTTTCTGTGGGAGAGGAGCAGCCTGACCAGCTGGTGCTTCGTTCCAAGTTGCAAACCTGCTTCCTGTCATAAAGATAAGAGGAAAGTATTTTTCTTTTGCAGAAAGGCAATTAGCAAACACAGGTGGCCACCATAATTGCTAGGCAAATTTAGCATGAACTGTGGTGACACACAGCGCTGTCGAGTCCTCTTGCTGGAGGACTGGTCGTGGCTTATCTTGAGAACGTGTACCTAATGGGCTGTCTGCCTGGACATTTAAAGGAGAGAAGTCTTCCTTTGCCGCCTCTTTGCGGGCTGCCTGTGATGTGCAGCACATCTAGTTGAACGCTTATTTAATAATGAAACGGTGTGTTTTCCCTTTTACTTTTGCTCAGAGGTTTTCTGGGTCGGCGGATTTGGTCTTCAATTTGTATTTTCCCAGCCAGTGTCTGGGCGCCCTCCAGCGATTGTGTGTGTGTGTGTGTGTGTGTGTGTGTGTGTGCACGAACGTGCATCTTTTCCAGAGCGAGAGGAGGAAGGTCCACCTGGACCACCGGGGCCTCTTCGGCCATCCTTTCTGGAGGCAGCCTCTCGCAGAAGGCGGCGAGGGGCTTCTCGCCCAGGGAAAGGGGGCGCCTTCTGAAGGATCACAGCGGCGGCTGCGGACCTCGGCGTGGTTCGGGGCCCGCCAGGCGGCTGACTCCCGCCGGGCTGGGGCCCAGGACAGCAGCCCCGGGCGGGGGGGATCGCTGCTGCTGGGCGGTAGGGGGGCGCCCACGCCTCCGCGAGGAGCCTCGCCCCCCCGCAGCCCTGCGCGCCTCCCTATGGGCCCAGGATGGCTCGACAGCGACGCCGTGTGGCCGCGAGAGGCTCCAGCGGCGGGACTGCTGCTTCTCTACCTGTCCGCTCGGGGAGGCCAGACTGACCCCCCGCCCTGCAGACAGCTTCAGCCTCTGGGGGGAAAGGAGGCAGATGGGGGCTTTATCGACCGATTGGGAAAAATAGTTGCTACCATCTAACGCCTCCTGAACACACCAACGAGTTATGATGCGGCAGGCATCCCTGATCCCCACTTGGGTGGAGGGATGGGGTAGGGAGGGTCTAGGGTTTAGCATCAAGGTGCCTTTTCCCCACATTACTTGATAATAAAGCATGGACTGTTCAGTGCTGTGTCTCTTAGGCTTTGTCAGAATGTCCCTGAAACGAAATGGCGGCCTCAAAGCAGCCGCAGCAAAGCGTCTCACACTCAAACGTCTGTGTCACAGGGTCAGGCACTTGAGAGGTGCCACCGGGCATCATTCTTGGGGCTTGTGCTCCAGGAAGCATCTTTCACACAGAGAGTTAGTGAAGGGGTGTCCCTGATTGTCAAGGTTGCTGAGAACACAGGCGAGTGAGGGCTGGACCCACCCATGGGGAGAGGGTGGTTCTGATGTGCCCTCGGGGTCTGGATCTGGAGGGCAGGTGTTCCTGGCACATGGGTGGCTCATGGGTAATTCCTTGTGTACTAATTCCTGCTGATGAGCATATGTTGGGAAGCTTGCTGCGACTGCTCGGGTTCACTGGGAAAGAGTGGTTGATTGATTACTGAATGAGTTTGCTTTCACTGTTTAATGAATTTCCACAAACTTAGTGACTTAAAGCCACGCAAATTTAGTCTGTTATAGTTCTGGAGGCTAGAAGTCCAAAAGGGTCTCACTGGGCTTAAATCAAGGAATTGGCAGGGCTGCATTCCTTCTAGAAGCTCTAGAGGAGAATGTGTTCCCTTGTGTTTTCCAGCTTCTAGAGGCTGCCCACATTTCTTGGCTTGTGGTCCCTTCCAGCAATCACATTGCTCTGACTTCTCCCATCATATTATCTTCTCTGACTCCCCCAGCTCCCTCTTGAAAGGACCCTTGTGATTACATTGGGCCCACCCAGATAATCCAGGATTATTTCAATCTTGCAATTATCTTGCAATCTCAAGACTGGCCAAATCCCTTTTGCCCTGTAAGGTAACATATTCACAGGTTTCGGGGATTAGGGTGTAGATTCTACTGGGAGTGGGGGGGTGGGGAGGAGGAACACTATTCTGTCCACCACAGTTTCCAATGTCTGCTTCTTAGTTTGAGTTCTCTCATAAACGTATGGATCCCGAGACAAAGCTTTCAGCAAGTGGTTTTTTAGGACGCGGTCCCAGGACACACAGTAGGGCAGTGGGCGTGTGCGACAGGGAAGGGAGGGGGCCGCCCCTGTGGGCAGCTGGAGCTGAATCCCACTGAGGAACCGCAGGGGACAGCATGGAGCACGGGTCTCTGAGTTATCCCTGCACCCAGGCTGAGGGAGCTGGGGTGTTTTTACCCGAATGCTATCGGCCATGGGTCAAGCGATGTTGTGCAAGGAGTTAATTCCCTTGCATTCGTAGCCTGCCATGCTTGGGGGACAGCGGGCTCCGGTGGCCAGAGAAAACCTGTTGATAAGGAGATACAGGCAAGAGGAAGTCAGGCCATCAATTACTAAAATGGCAAAGGCCAATGGGATGTGGTCAGGGCGTTGACAGTTTCTGCCAGTCAGCCATGGGTATGGGAGGAGGGTGTGGTAGCAGCAGAGCAAGGGGCTATCTCTGTATTCATAGGACTCCTGGAGGGACATGCGACCAGGGCCAAGAGTTAGTCAATCCGCCTGCTTTGCTCAACAGGTGGGAAGGTGGGTGGGTGTAGACCGCTATCCCCTCCCACCACCTGTTCACAGTCACCATCTCATCTGACCTCCTGTGAAATAGAGATTCCTGATGTGACCTTGGCTCATTTGGAAGTCAGGGTGCAAAGTTTCTCTTCTGGCGCCCAGTGGAGACGGCAGGAGTGGCCGTGAGCATTGTGGCAGAAGGGTGAAGCGGGGGTGGGGGAGCCAGTGGGCACTCACTGAGCCCCGGCTACTCCATCCAAGCCCTCTGCACCCCAAACACCAGCTCTGACTTGTATCATCATTTAGGAAAACCTTTTCTTGCGAAATTATTCAAACATATACTAAGATGACGCAGCTTCAACATTTATCAACATTTGGCAAATTCTGTCTCACCTATATCCTCTCCTCCCACTCTCATTTCTTCGCATTATTTAAAATGACAATTTCAGGGGCGCCTGGGTGGCTCAGTCGGTTAAGCGTCCGACTTCAGCTCAGGTCACCATCTCGCGGTCCGTGAGTTCGAGCCCCGCGTCGGGCTCTGGGCTGATGGCTCAGAGCCTGGAGCCTGCTTCCGGTTCTGTGTCTCCCTCTCTCTCTGCCCCTCCCCCGTTCACGCTCTGTCTCTCTCTGTCTCAAAAATAAATAAACGTTAAAAAAAATTTAAAAAAAAATGACAATTTCACAGTACCAGCATAGGGAGGATATGGTCTGAAATTATAGACGAATCCTTTAAATGAAAGACTTTTAGATTAAGTGGGAATATTTACTGTCTTATTTTTTTCACCTTTGCTCTCAGATGCAAACTTTGTCATAAATCGGTGTTTGAGAACCACTTATCAAACCCATTGTCCTAAGTGCATGGATGAGGGGACCAAGACCCAGAGATGGAGGGACTTGGCCAGAGAGGAAGGGCAGGACAGAGGAGTCCTCTCTGAGCATAGGCTCTGGCCTATGCTCTGGTGGGAGGCCCCTCTGCTAGTCTGGCTCATTTCACCTCCAGGAGCCTCTCCAGCTCACAGGAAGCAAGCCGCCTGGGCTGC
Source organism: Panthera uncia (assembly GCF_023721935.1). Classification (NCBI taxonomy): domain Eukaryota; kingdom Metazoa; phylum Chordata; class Mammalia; order Carnivora; family Felidae; genus Panthera; species Panthera uncia. The sequence continues at coordinate 11,087 of NW_026060026.1, read as the reverse complement.
CAAAGAGCAGCAAAAGAGGAAAGCCCTATGAGCAAGTACTTTCCAACTTCTACTCGCGTCGTGATTGGCAATATCTCTTTGACCAAAGCAAGTCATACAGACAAGGGGGTGGAGCCACAGACTCCCCTTTCTTCCTTCTCCCCCACCCTTCTCCTTCACTTTCTCCTCCTCCTCCTCCTTCTCCTTCTCCTTCCCCTTCCCCTTCCCCTCCTTCTCCTTTTTCTTCCTCTTCTCCTCCTCCTCCTCCTCCTTCCTCTTCTCCTCCTCTTTCCCCTCCCCCTTCTCCTCCTCTTCCCCCCTCATCCCCAACCCCCTCTCCCTCCTCCTCTTCTCCTCTCCTCCTCCTCCTCCTCCTCCTCCTTCTTCTTCTTCTTCTTCTTCTTCTTCTTCTTCTTCTTCTTCTTTTCTCCCTCTCCTCCTCCTCCCTCTCTTCCTCCTCCTCCTCCTCCTTCTCCTTCTCCTTCTCCTCCTCCTCCTCCTCCCTCTTCTCCTTCTCCTCCTCCTTCCTCTCCTCCTCTTCCTCCTCCCTCTCCTCCTCCTCCTTCTCCTCCTCCTTCTTCTTCTTCTTCTTCTTCTTCTTCTTCTTCTTCTTCTTCTTCTTCTTCTTTTCTCCTCCTCCTCCCCTTCCTCCTCCTCCTCCTCCTCCTCCCTCTTCTCCTTCTCCTCTTCTCCTTCTCCTCCTTCCTCTCCTCCTCCTCCTCCTCCTCCTCCCTCTCCTCCTCCTTTTTCTTCTTCTTCTTCTTCTTCTTCTTCTTCTTCTTCTTCTCCTTCTCCTTCTTCTTCTTCTTCTTCTTCTTCTTCTTCTTCTTCTTCTTCTTCTTCTTCTTCTCTTCCTCCTCCCCTTCCTCCCCCCTCCCTCTCTCCCTCCTCCTCCTTCCTCCTCTTCTTCTTCTTCTCCTTTTTTAAAAAATTTTATTTTTTAAAATTTACATCCAAATTAGTTAGCATATAGTGCAACAATGATTTCAGGAGTAGATGCCTTAATGCCCCTTACCCATTTAGCCCATCCCCCCTCCCACAACCCCTCCAGCAACCCTGTTTATTCTCCATATTTATGAGTCTCTTCTGTTTTGTCCCCCTCCCTGTTCTTATGTTACTTTGTTTCCCTTCCCTTATGTTCATCTGTTTTGTCTCTTAAAGTCCTCATATGAATGAAGTCATATGATTTTTGTCTTTCTCTGAATGACTAATTTCACTTAGCATAATACCCTCCAGTTCCATCCACATAGTTGCAAATGGCAAGATTTCTTTCTTTTTTATTGCTGAGTAATACTCCATTGTATATATATATATACCACATCTTCTTTATCCATTCATCCATCAATGGACATTTGGGCTCTTTCCATACTTTGGCTATTGTCGATAGCGCTGCTATAAACATGGGGGTGCATGTGTCCCTTCGAAAAAGCATACGTGTATCCCTTGGATAAATGCCTAGTAGTTCCATTGCTGGGTTGTAGGGTAGTTCTATTTTTAGTTTTTTGAGGCACCTCCATACTGTTTTCCAGAGTGGCTGCACCAGCCTGCATTGCCACCAACAATGCAAAAGAGACCCTCCTTCACCACATCCTCGGCAACATCTGTTGTTGCCTGAGTTGTTGATGTTAGCCATTCTGACAGGTGTGGGGTGGTATCTCATTGTGGTTTTAATTTGTATTTCCCTGATGATGAGTGATGTGGAGCATTCTTTCATGTGCCGGTTGGTCATCTGGATGTCTTCTTTGGAGAAGCGTCTGTTCCTGTCTTTGGCCCATTTCTTCACTGGATTATTTGTTTTTTGGCTGTTGAGTTTGAGAAGTTCTTTATAGATTTTGGATACTAACCCTTTAAATGATATGCCATTTGCAAATATTTTCTCCTATTCTGTCGGTTGCCTTTTAGTTTTGCTGATCGTTTCCTTTGCTGTGCAGAAGATTTTTATTTGGATGAGGTCCCAGTAGTTCATTTTTGCTTTTGTTTCCCTTGCCTCTGGAGATGTGTTGAGTAAGAAGTTGCTGCGGCCAAGATCGAAGAGGTTTTTGCCTGCTTTCTCCTTGAGGATTTTGATGGCTTCCTGTCTTACATTGAGGTCTTTCATCCATTTTGAGTTTATTTTTGTGTCTGGTGTAAGAAAGTGGTCCAGGTTCATTGTTCTGCATGTTGCTGTCCAGTTTTCCCAGCACCACTTGCTGAAGAGACTGTCTTTATTCCATTGGATATGCTTTCCTGCTTTGCCGAAGATCAGTTGGCCATACATTTGTGGGTCCATTTCTGGGTTCTCTATTCTGTTCCATTGATCTGAGTGTCTGTTCTTGTGCCAGTACCATACTGTCTTGATGATTACAGCTTTGTAGTATAGCTTGAAGTCTGGGATTGTGATGCCTCCTGCTTTGGTTTCCTTTTTCAAGATTGCTTTGTCTCTTTGGGGTCTTTCCTGGTTCCATACAAATTTGAGGATTATTTGTTCTAGCTCTGTGAAGAATGCCAGTGTTACTTTGATAGGGATTGCATTGAATATGTAGATTGCTTTCGGTAGTATCGACATTTTAACAATATTTGTTCTTCCTATCCAGGAGCATGGACTCTTTTGCCATTTCTTTGTGTCTTCTTCAATTTCTTTCATAAGCTTTCTATAGTTTTCAGCGTATAGATTTTTCACCTCTTTGGTTAGATTTATTCCTAGGTATTTTATGGTTTTTTATACAACTGTAAATGGGATCGATTCCTTGATTTCTCCTTCTGTCACTTCATTGTTGGTGTATAGGAATGCAACTTATTTCTGTGCATTGGTTTTATATCCTGCAACTTTGCTGAATTCATGAATCAGTTCTAGCAATTTTTTGGTGGAATCTTTTGGGTTTTCCATATAGAGTATCATGTCATCTGCGAAGAGTGAAAGTTTGACTTTCTCCTGGAAAATTTGGATGCTTTTATTTCTTTGTGTTGTCTGATTGCAGAGACTAAGACTTCCAATACTATGTTACAGTGGCAAGAGTGGACATCCCTGTCTTGTTCCTGACCTTAGGGGGAACGCTCTCAGTTTTTCCCCATTGAGGTTGATATTAGCGTTGGGTTGTTCATATATGGCTTTTATGATCTCGAGGTATGCTCCTTCTATCCCTACTTTCTTGAGGGTTCTTATCAAGAAACGATGCTGTATTTTGTCAAATGCCTTCTTTGCATCTATTGAGAGGATCTTATGGTTCTTGTCCTTTCTTTTATTGATATGATGAATCACGTTAATTGTTTTGCGGATATTGAACCAGCCCTGTGTCCCAGGTATAAATCCCACTTGGTTGTGGTGAGTAATTTTTTTAATGTATTGTTGGATCTGGTTGGCTAATATCTTGTTGAGGATTTTTGCATACATCTTCATCAGGGAAATTGGCCTATAGTTCTCCTTTTTAGTGGGGTCTCTGTCTGGTTTTGGAATCAAGGTAATGGTGGCTTCATAGAAAGGGTTTGGAAGTTTTCCTTCCATTTCTATTTTTTGGAACACCTTCAAGAGAATAGGTGTTAACTCTTCCTTAAATGTTTCGTAGAATTCCCCTGGAAAGCCGTCTGGCCCTGGACTCTTGTTTTTTGGCATATTTTTTATTACCAATTCGATTTCCTTACTGGTTATGGGTCTGTTCAAATTTTCTATTTCTTCCTGTTTCAGTTTTGGTAGTTTATATGTTTCTAGGAATTTGTCCATTTCTTCCAGATTACACATTTTATTGGCATATAATTGCTCATAATAGTCTCTTATTATTGTTTTTATTTCTGTTGTGTTGGTTGTGATCTCTCCTCTTTCATTCTTGATTTTATATATTTGGTCCTTTCCTTTTTCTTCTTGATCAAACTGGCTAGAGGTTTATCAATTTTGTTAATTCTTTCAAAGAATCAGCTTCTGGTTTCATTGATCTGTTCTGCTGTTTTTTTGGTTTCGATAGCATTAATTTATGCTCTAATCTTTATTATTTCCTGTCTTCTGCTGGTTTGGGGTTTTATTTCCTGTTCTTTTTTCAGCTCCTTAAGGTGTAAGGTTAGGTTGTGTATTTGAGATCTTTCTTCCTTCTTTAGGAAGGCCTGGATTGCTATATACTTCCCTCTTATGACCGCCTTTGCTGCATCCCAGAGGTTTTGGGTTGTGGTGTTATCACTTTCATTGACTTCCATATACTTTTTTTTAAAATTTATTTTTGAGACAGAGAGAGACAGAGCATGAACAGGGGAGGGTGAGAGAGAGAGGGAGACACAGAATCTGAAACAGGCTCCAGGCTCTGAGCTGTCAGCACAGAGCCCGATGCGGGGCTTGAACTCACGGACTGCGAGATCACGACCTGAGCCAAAGTCGGATGCTTAACCGACTGAGCCACCCAGGCGCCCCTTCCATATACTTTTTAATTTCCTCTTTAATTTCTTGGTTAGCCCGTTCATCCTTTAGTAGGATGTTCTTCAGTCTCCAAGTATTCGTTACCTTTCCAAATTTTTTCTTGTGGTTGGTTTCAAGTTTCATAGTGTTGTGGTCTGAAAATATGCACGGTGTGATCTCGATCTTTTTGTACTTACTTAGGGCTGATTTGTGTCCCAGTATACGGTCTATTCTGGAGAACGTTCCATGTGCACTGGAGAAGAATGTATATTCTGCTGCTTTAGGATGAAATGTTCTGAATATATCTGTTAAGTCCATCTGGTCCAGGGTGTCATTCAAAGCCATTGTTTCCTTGTTGCTTTTTTGATTAGATGATCTGTCCATTGCTGTGAGTAGGGTGTTGAAGTCTCCTACTATTATAGTATTATTATCGATGAGTTTCTTTATGTTTGTGATTGATTTATATATTTGTGTTCTCTCACATTTGGTGCATAAATGTTTACAATTTTTAGGTCTTCTTGGTGGATAGACCCCTTGAGTATGATATAATGCCCTTCTGCATCTCTTGATACAGTCTTTATTTTAAAGTCTAAATTGTCTGATATAAGTATGGCTACCCCAGCTTTCTTTTGTTGGTTGGTGCATTTAATCCATTTACATTCAGTGTTATTATAGAAAGATACGGGTTTAGAGTCATTGTGATGTCTGTATGTTTTATGCTTGTAGTGATGTCTCTGGTACTTTGTCTCACAGGATCCCCCTTAGGATCTCTTGTAGGGCTGGTTTAGTGGTGACAAATTCCTTCAGTTTTTGTTTGTTTGGGAAGACCTTTATCTCTCCTTCTATTCTAAATGACAGACTTGCTGGATAAAGGATTCTCGGCTGCATATTTTTTCTGTTTAGCACACTGAAGATATCGTGCCAGTCCTTTCTGGCCTGCCAAGTTTCAAAAGAGAGATCAGTCACGAGTCTTATAGGTCTCCCTTTATATGTGAGGGCACGTTTATCCCTAGCTGCTTTCAGAATTTTCTCTTTATCCTTGTATTTTGCCAGTTTCACTATGATATGTCGTGCAGAAGATCGATTCAAGTTACGTCTGAAGGGAGTTCTCTGTGCCTCTTGGATTTCAATGCCTTTTTCCTTCCCCAGTTCAGGGAAGTTCTCAGCTATTATTTCTTCAAGTACCCCTTCAGCACCTTTCCCTCTCTCTTCCTCCTCTGGGATACCAATTATGCGTATATTATTTCTTTTTAGTGTATCACTTAGTTCTCTAATTTTCCCCTCATACTCCTGGATTTTTTTTATCTCTCTTTTTCTCAGCTTCCTCTTTTTCCATAACTTTATCTTCTAGTTCACCTATTCTCTCCTCTGCCTCTTCAATCCGAGCCGTCGTCGTTTCCATTTTGTTTTGCATTTCGTAGCTCCTCATGACTGTTCCTTAGTCCCTTGATCTCTGTAGCAAGAGATTCTCTGCTGTCCTCTCTACTGTTTTCAAGCCCAGCCATTAATTTTATGACTATTATTCTAAATTCACTTTCTGTTATATTATTTAAATCCTTTTTGATCAGTTCATTAGCTGTTGTTATTTCCTGGAGATTCTTCTGAGGGGAATTCTTCCGTTTGGTCATTTTGGATAGTCCCTGGCGTGGTGGGGACCTGCAGGGCACTTCCCCTGTGCTGTGGTGTATAACTGGAGTTGGTGGGCGGGGCCGCAGTCAGACCCGGTGTCTGCCCCCAGCCCACCTCTGGGGCCACAGTCAGACTGGTGTGTGCCTTCTCTTCCCCTCTCCTAGGGGCGGGATTCCCTGTGGGGTGGCGTGGCCCGTCTGGGCTACTTGCACACTGCCGGGCTTGTGGTGCTGGGGATCTGGCGTATTAGCTGGGGTGGGTAGGCGAGGTGCACGGGGGCAGGAGGGGCAGGCTTAGCTGGCTTCTCCTTAGGTGATCCACTTCAGGAGGGGCCCTGGGGCAGCGGGAGGGAGTCAGATCCGCTGCCGGAGGTTTGGCTCCGCAGAAGCACAGAGTTGGGTGTTTGCGCGGAGCGAGCAAGTTCCCTGGCAGGAACTGGTTCCCTTTGGGATTTTGGCTGGGGGATGGGCGGGGGAGATGGCGCTGGCGCCTTTGTTCCCCGCCAAGCTGAGCTCTGTCGTCCGGGGGCTCGGCAGCTCTCCCTCCCTTTGTCCTCCAGCCTTCCCGCTTTCCGAGCAGAGCTGTTAACTTATGACCTCCCAGACGCTACGTCGCGCTTGCTGTCGGAACACAGTCCGTCCGGCCCCTCCGCTTTTGCCGGCCAGACTCGGGGGCTCCGCTTGGCCGGCAGGCCGCCCCTCCGCCCCGGCTCCCTCCCGCCGGTCCGTGGAGCGCGCACCGCCTCGCCGCCCTTCCTACCCTCTTCCGTGGGCCTCTCGATGCGCTTGGCTCCGGAGACTCCGTTCTGCTAATCCTCTGGCGGTTTTCTGGGTTATTTAGGCAGGTGTAGGTGGAATCTAAGTGATCAGCAGGACGCGCCATGAGCCCAGCGTCCTCCTACGCCGCCATCTTCCTTTTCTTCCTCTTTTGTTGACCATTAGCGTGATAGATGGTTCTCCATCCCCTTATTTTCAATCTGAAGGTGTCTTTAGGTCTAAAGTGGGTCTCTTGTAAACAGCATATAGATGGATCTTGTTTTCTTATCCATTCTGTTACCCTATGTCTTTTGATTGGAATATTTAGTCCATTGACATTTAGAGTGAGTACTGAAAGGTATGAATTTATTGCCATTATGATGCTTGTAGAGTTGGAGTTTCTGGTCATGTTCACTGGTCCTTTCTAATCTTTTGTTGCTTTGGGTGTATATATACATCTTTTCTCCCCTCAGAAAGTCCCCCTTAACATTTCTTGCAGGGCTGGTTTAGTGGCCACAAACTCCTTTAATTTTTGTTTGTCTGGGAAACTTTTTATCTCTCCTTCTATTTTGAATGACAGCCTTGCTGGATAAAGAATTCTTGGCTGCATATTTTTCTGATTCATCACACTGAATATATCCCACCACTCCTTTCTGGCCTGCCAAGTTTCTGTGAAAAGGTCTGCTGCAAACCCAATCTGTCTTCCCTTGTAGGTTAGGGACTTTTTTGCCCTTGCTGCTTTCATGATTCTCTCCTTGCCTGAGTATTTTGTGAATTTGACTATGACATGCGTTGTTGATGGTCGGTTTTTGTTCAGTCTAATGGGGATCCTCTGTGCTTCCTGGATTTTGATGTCTGTGTCTTTCCCCAGGTTAAGTAAGTTTTCTGCTATGATTTGCTCACATAACCCTTCTACCCCTATTTCTCTCTCTTCCTCTTCTGGGAACCCTGTGATTCTGATGTTGTTCCTTTTTAATGAGTCACTGATTTCTCTAATTCTTAAATCGTGCTCTTTTACCTTACTCTCCCTCTTTTCATCTGCTTCGTTATTCTCTATAAGTTTGTCTTCTATATCGCTGATTCTGTGTTCTGTCTCATCCATCCTTGCTGCTGCATCCATCGGATATTGCAGCTCAGTTATAGCATTTTTAATTTCATTCTGGCTGTTTTTTACTTCTTTTATCTCTGCAGAAAGGGGTTCTAATCTATTTTTGACTCCAGCTAGTATTCTTATTATTGTGATTCTAAATTCTGGTTCAGACATCTTGCTTGTATCTGTGTTGGTTAAATCCCTGGCTGTCGTTTCTTCATGCTCTTTCTTTTGGGGTGAATTCCTTCGTTTTGTCATTTTGAAGGGAGGAAAGGAATTAATGAGGTAGACAAATTTAAATTAAAAAAATTAAAATTGAAAAAATATTAAAATTAAAAGTTAAAAACACACACACAGAGAAATCGAATAGATGATGCTAGATGCTAGGTGTGTTTTGGTCTGGGTGTTGAAAGTGGTTTGACAGATTAGAGAAAAAAAGGGGGGAGGGGAGAAAAAAAGAAAAAAAAAGAAAATCGTTTGAGAATTTGAAAAATGAATACACTGGAGTAGACTAAGATGAGATGATGGGGGTAAATTTGAGAAAATATACACAAAAGTAAAGAATATAGTAGAAAAAAATTAAAGAAAAACATTTTTCATAAAAATTAAGAATAAATATAATTTTTTCTTTTTCTGTATTTAAGAAAAAGAAAAAGAGAAGAAAGAAAAAAGAAAAATAGAAAAGAAAAAAGAAAGAAATCATTTGAAAATTTGAAAAAGTGAATACACTGTAGTAGGCTAAAATAAACTGATGGGAGTAAGATAGAATTTGAAAAAACTTACATAAAACAAAAAATATAGTAATAAAAGTTAAATAAAAATATTTTAAAAAGAAATTGAAAGTAAAAATGAAGATTCTCTTTCTGCATTCAAGAAAAAGAAATGAAACAGAGAAAAAAAGAAAAAGAAACAAAAAAAGGAAATTGTTTGAAAATTTGAAAAGGTGAGTACACTGAAATAGACTAAAATAAAAGGATGGAAGTAAAATAGAATTTGAAAAAATTTACACAAAAGTAAAAATATAGTAATAAAAATTAAAGACAGAGATTTTTAATAAAAATTGAAAATAAAAATGAATTTTTTCTCTTTCTTTATTCAAGAAAAAGAAAAGAATTGTAAAAGAGAAAGGGGAAAAAGAAAAAAAAAGAAAGAAAAAAATTGAATAGATGAACCTGCTATCAGATTGAAGTAGGACTGAAATTGCTTCGTTTTCCCCTAGAGGTCAGTCTACATAGGTCTTTATAGTCGATAAATTCAGCCGGCGGTGAGGTTTGTGTTCTTGAAGAGCTAAGGTGGCCCAGTTGGGCAGGGCTCGGTGTAACAGCTCTGCTCTCCACTAGATGGCGCTGCTAGACTACTAGGGTGGATTGTTGCAGTGCTCGTAGGTGCGTATGCGCATGCGTGGGAGCGGTGAAAATGGTGCCACCCAGCTACCGGGTTTTCCCGGATCAGCAATTGTGCACCCGTCCTCTGTCTTCAGCTCTCGTCCACTCCCCGCTTTTTCCCTCTCTGTGACCAGGCCCCAGGCAGACCTCTCTCCTGAGTTTTGTCTCAGATGCGGCTGTTTTCCCCGACCCCTTACTTCCCAAGGACCGCGGCTTTGACCGGTTCCGCCCCTCTGTGGGAGGGTCTCACCGAGCAATGGCTGAATGAGCAATGGCCGAATGTCGGCTGACCCAGAAATGCCCGCTGGACCTTGCTGTTGCTAGTGCCCCAAGACTGTGGCCAGGTGCCAGCCCGCCCCCCCAAAAGTTCGCGAGACAGTGTAGCAGCAGCATTTCAGGAATTATGGAAAATTACTGGCACCAGGCTTCACCCTCAATGACCTTGTTCCAGCACCAGCAAACGTGGCCACCTTCCGGGGTCTGCTGGGACCAGGTGGCTTCAACAGTCTCTACCAAATGTCCTTCCAGCAGTGGAACCGCTTCTCCCCGTGTGGCCCGAGAACCTCCCGGACCCCACTCTGCTCCTGGGGATTCGCCCTTCCCACCAGAGCACCGCCAGGTATGGAGCTGCGGAGTTGCAGCCTTTGCGCTCCCCTTGTTTACAGTCTTAATGGAATTTAAACCCTCTCCTTTCTCCTTTCTCCCTTTTTAGTTTAGTCCCTGCGGCTGTTTCAAATTTTCCACTTTCTCTCCAGCTGCTTTTGGGGAGTGGTGCTTTTCCCGTATGCTTCCCTGCCTCCCCAGTCTCCATCCTCTCTCCACCTGCAAAAGGGGTTCCCTACCTTTCGCGGCTTCTCGCTCCCCAAGTTCGGCTCTCCATGCCATGAACCTCCTGAATTCTGTGGTTCAGGTTGTGCAGATTCTTCTTCTCCTTCTCCCCTCCCCCTCCCCCTCCCCCTCCTCCTTCTCCTTCTTCTTCTCTTCCTCCTCCCCTTCCTCCCCCTCCCCCTCTCCCTCCTCCTCCTTCCTCCTCTTCTTCCTCCTCCTCTTCTTCTTCTTTTTCTCCTCCTCTACCTCCTCCTCCTTCTCCTCCCCCTCTTCCTCCTTCTCCTCCCCCTCTTCCTCCTCCTCCTCCTCTTCTTCTTTTTCTCCTCCTCCACCTCCTCCTCCTTCTCCTCCCCCTCTTCCTCCTCCTCCTCTTCTTCTTCTTTTTCTCCTCCTCCTCCTCCTTCTTCTTTTCTTTCTCCTCTTCCTCCTCCTCTTCCCCCTCCCCCTCCTCCTCCTCCCCAACTCCTCCTCCTCCTCTTCTTCTTCTTCTTCTTCTTCTTCTTCTTCTTCTTCTTCTCCTTCAATTACCAGTTTATTTCAAGGGATATTAAAGGATACAAATTAACAGATGAAGAGATACATAGGACAAGGTACACAATGAGGGAGCTTCTGTCCTCATGGCGTTTGGGTTTTACTATGGTGGCCTGTAGAAACATTCTATTCCCCAGTCTGGAGGTCAGACTCCACTTCTCATCAGGAAGATCATGTGTCATTACAAGGCCATAGTTGTGAGGGGGGCAGGGGTAAGGATTTGCGGCATAAGGATATTCACAGTGTCTTAGTCTGCTGGGACTGCTGTAACAAAATACCATAGGCGGGCTGATTTAAGCAAGAGAAATTTATTTCTCACAGTTTTGGAGGCTGGGAAGTCCAATATCAAGGTGCTGGCAGATTCAGTGTCTGGTGAGGACCCGCTTCCTGGCGTGTAGACAGCTGCCTTCTCACTTTGGGCTTACGTGGACTTTCTTCAGTGTGTGCATAGAGAGAGGCCAGATCTTCCTATTTTCCTCTTCATATAAGGACATTAATCTCATCAGGAGGATCCCCCTCTCATGACTGAATCT